>NW_022630648.1:0-80904 GCF_010909765.2 Amblyraja radiata | reverse complement strand
GGGGGAGGGGGAGGGGGAGGGGGAGGGGGAGGGGGAGGGGGAGGGGGAGGGGGAGGGGAGGGGAGGGGGAGGGGGAGGGGGAGGGGGAGGGGGAGGGGGAGGGGGAGGGGGAGGGGGAGGGGGAGGGGGAGGGGGAGGGGGAGGGGGAGGGGGAGGGGGAGGGGGAGGGGGAGGGGGAGAGGGAGGTGGAGGGAACATCGTGATTCAAGACCACAGACATTGTGGACTTTCAGGAATGTTCTAAGAATCTACATATTTTCAGTATGTTAAGATCCTACCAGGAGTGTGTGGGGTCACACAATGTGTCAGGACTCTATCCAGGAGTGTATGGGGAGACACAGTGTATCAGGACTCTATCCAGGATGTGTGTGGGGTTACACAGTGTGTCAGGGACATCCAAGAGTGTGTGGGGTTACACAGTGTGTCAGGGACTCTATCCAGGAGTGTGTGGGGTTACAGTGTGTCAGGGACTGTATCCAGTAGTGTGTGGGGAATCACTACACACACATTCTCCCCCAGGTGACCACTGGATTTCACAGATCTCTTCCACAACCTGATACATTGCAAAACCTTGCACAATGAACGCCTGGAGGAGTTGAAATAATGCAGTGTAATAGTTTCAGTGTATGTCAGAGATCGAGTGATCTGGGAACTACTATCTACCTCTTTGGTTACACTCAGACTATCCTAGATCGGACTTTCCTCGTTTTACCTTGCACTAAACGTTATTCCCTCATAGTTTATCTATACTGTAAATGGCTCGATTATAATCATGTATTGTCTTTCTGCTGACTGGATAACACACAACAAAAGCTGTTCACCGTACCTCAGTACATGTGACAATACACTAAACTAAGCTAAACCTGAATCTACAATCAAAGAAGCAATCCATAGTGAATCCCCGTGTCAGTCTAACAATTGCTTAGCCTTTGATCTTCTGATTTCCCATTCTGCAAAGCTCTGAACAGTTTCAGTATTACATCAATTCTAACAAGTCATTGGTGTGAACTGTACATTTCAACACCCACCTTCCATATGAGAGGGTAATTCAGTTAAACCTCCGATGATGTTCATGTATTCTTGTGGATCAGGACCTGTTCAAATCAACGAGCATTCATTAAACCAGACTTGAATAACATTGTTAACTCCAGTGTTTCAATGTGATATTCAGTTCAGTGTGTTGATTTACCGTACCGAGCTCCTGGATTTCTTTCAGTATTTTGTTCAGCTTTGGTAATTCATTCTGCATTTTCACAAAGGATTCCCACATCACCCGCCGGGCACGGTTACCCTTCTCCATCACCAGACTGAGGAAGAGTGTGGAACTGTCTCTGCGGTTTCCCTTTACCACCAGTTCAGCGACGCTCTGTGAAGAACAACAATGAACATATTGAGAAGTGAATGAGACAATGCTAATGGGGAGGGATTAGCTGTTCAGTGATGGGGTATTCTGGTAGTTTTGAGCATAGTGACAGGCATTGATCTGCCTCTTCATACACCCATGACACTGTGCTGACAAACTGTGTACTCCCAGAGTCCTGACAGTGGGAATCTCGCTTCACACCTGGCAGTGTCCGAGAACACAGCAGAGTACAGCACGGGAACAGGCCATTCAGGCCAATGATGGCTGTGTTGAAATTGATGTGAAATTAATCCAATTCCTTTTGGCCTCACATGGACGTGTCCAGTCCAACCTGCATTTCTTCCCGCTCTGCATTTTGAAGCTATTATGTTCTTTCATCTACATTCTTACCGTGTGTGAGCCGGCATTCACTCATTGACCAGATAACGTTTATATTTGTATACCTACCCCAGTTTTACCCGATCAAAGACATCACTCTCTTGTACATTTCCTGCAGCTCATCCCCTCCTTTGACTGCACATTAACTCTGCTTCTCTTCCCACAGATGCGTAAATTAGAGCACATGGTATTGGGGGTAGGGTGTTGACATGGGTAGAACATTGGTTGGCAGACCGGAAGCAAAGAGTAGGAATGAACGGGTCATTTTCAAAATGGCAGGCAGTGGCGAGTGAAGTGCCGCAAGGCTCGGTGTTGGGGCCGCAACTGTTTACCATATATATTAATGATTTGGAAGAGGGAATTAGGAGCAACACCAGTAAGTTTGCGGATGACACAAAGCTGGGTGACAGTGTGAACTGTGAAGAGGATGTTAGGGGGTTGCAGGGTGACCTGGGCAGGTTGAGTGAGTGGGCAGATGCATGGCAGATCCAGTATAATATAGATAAATGTGAGGTTATCCACTTTGGTGGCAAAAACAAGGGGGCAGATTATTATCTCAATGGGGTTAGGTTAGGTAAGGAGGAGGTACAGCGAGACTTGGGTGTCCTTGTAAACCGGTCACTGAAAGTTGACGTGCATGAGGAAATATATAATAAAATTGCTCAAATGATAAGTTCTTAAGGAACTTGTGTTAAGTTGCAAGAGAAGGGTTTGGAGTTGGGACTTTCAGAAATACAGGCCTCCACAAAGAAATAAAGAACAAAGAACACACACAGGAGAACAGATGGCTTATCATAACATGGAAAGGTTGATCTGAATAGGCATATCTTTATTTATTGCTTTGAAGCAATAATCATGCTGTGAAAAGTTGTCGTTGGTTTAGGTTGCTGTTTATAATGGAAGTTGTAAATGGGATCTTTCTCCATGACATGGGCACCATCCTTCTTCCTTTGTGACACATCTCAGAGTTTGGCTGTGTCATTTAAGGCGATTTATGGTTGCCTATGTTGGATTGTAGGCACCAAGGGTAGATACTAGATTGTGAGATGGTTTGTGCTGTTTACATGTGTTTATGTTGGGATAAGAGATAAGGCATAGGTGATGGTTGTGTGACCTTTGCAAAAGGATTTCTTATAGGATACCAGAAACTGAGAAAGTAACTCTGTTTTGATACTCTTTCATTTGTTGTGAGGAATGCTTTTAGTGAAGAAGCGTTACATTCTTTTCTTCCAGAGATAGTAGGGGGAGGTTGTAATACAGAATGAAATTAGACCCGAGCTTGGGAAGAAGCAATCAAGTGTGACAATTAATGGCCTTTATGTGTCTGTAGTTGGGAATTGTGTGATTAGAACTTTGTCTTTATCACTTTGTAAGAATGAGGCAAAACTCATCTTTAATCTTTGTAATCCATAAGTAACTGTATTTTAACTATGTGGTTGTAAGGAAATTAATTGTGAAGTGTATTGTGTTTAATTATGATTGTAAGTATTAGACTTTGTTTAAATCGGAGTTTTAGAAATAACTTTCTCTTCCAAAAGTGAAAATATGTTTTGTGTGTATGTGTTGTGTGATTGCTGTATTATGTATATATTCTGAGAATTAGTTGTATATCTGTGGTTTTGCTTTATTGAAATAAAATGATGTTGAGCAAAGAGGTTGAAGAAACCACAGAGGGGAAGAAGGTTGTAAAGAGGCTGGAAAAGGGAAAATCATGTGACTATACGTGTTGTCAATCAATGGAAAGGATTTAGTTGATTGGTTAATACAAATAAGTTAAATGTATGGTAAACCATAATGATTGGTTAATAGTTTGCCACTCCTTTTGTACTATCCTTGTCTTTTACCTATATAATGTGTTACATTTATGCCAAAGTCAGTAATTCTTTCGACCTGCCCCAGAGTTTCTAACTCTGTGTTGGAAGGTTTAAAGAATTCTCCAGCGCTGACAGAATAAAGAACTGATTTTAGCAGCAATGGTTTGACTCAAGTTTTCTTGAATAGACTGGCAAAAAGAACTCATTTTAACATGCAGGTACAGCAGGCAGTGAAGAAAGCTAATGGAATGTTGGCCTTCATAACAAGAAGATTTCAGTATAGGTGTAAAGAGGTACTTCTGCAGTTGTACAGGGCTCTGGTGAAACCACATCTGGAGTATTGTGTACAGTTTTGGTCTCTTAATTTGATGGACATCCTTGTGATTGAAGCACTGCAGCGTAGGTTCACAAGATTGATCCCTGGGATGGCGGGACTGTCATATGAGGAAAGATTGAAAAGACTGGGCTTGTATTCACTGGAGTTTAGAAGGATGAGGGGGTTCTTATAGAACATATAAAATTATAAAAGGACTGGACAAGCTCGATGCAGGAAAAACGTTCCCAATGTTGGGCGAGTCCAGAACCAGGGGCCACAGACTTAGAATTAAGGGGAGGTCATTTAAGACTGAGGTGAGAAAAATCTTTTTCACCCAGAGAATTGTGAATCTGTGGCAATTTGGGACTGAGATGAGGAGAAACTCCAATGATGAGTTGTGAATTTATGGAATTCCCTGCCACAGAGGGCAGTGGAGGCCAAGTCACTGGATGGATTTAAGAGATAGTTAGATAGAGCTCTTGGGGATAGTGCAGTCAAGGCATATGGAGAGAAGGCACGCACGGGATATTGATAGGGGATGATCAGCCATGATCACAATGAATGGCGGTGCTGGCTCGAAGGGCCGAATGGCCTCCTCCTGCACCTATATTCCACGTTTCTATGTTTCAATAACTAACGTGCTGAATAATTTTTTTATAGCGTAAATATTAGCAAATGTACTTTTGTTTATTTTATTTGTCAATTGAATGATAAACGAACAGTTTAATATCTTAGATTAATCCAGCAGGTCAGACAGCATCTATAAATACTGAGTTATTTTATGCAGCACATTGTGTGTGTTTTTGTAAACCAGTATCTGCAGTTCCTTGTGCTTGTGCATAATGCCCTTTGTGGTTTAATGAACTGAGCTAAATGTGACCAATGAAACTGATGACACTTTAGAAGTATTATGGTTTTTGATTCTGGGTTTACAAGTTTACTGCTCCCTGACCGTTGTGTTCAGATGCATGTGTAGGAAGAACAGCTGGATCAGAATGGACCATTCTCAGAAATCCCCAGGTCACAGGTTTTATTCCTGATACCAGATCTATCAGAGATCAGTGCCTCCATTGCACTATTCAGTGCGAGGTGAGCGGACTGTGTCAAAGTTTGTTTCTTCAACAGCAGATAGCAACAAAATTGTTAAAGGTAAACCATGGCAATCTTTAATTGATTCATCAGACGGGAGTGGAAAGATCTACAATGAGCACAAACGTTGCTCAGTGCTTCTCGGGCTCCACTCACAGAACAAAGGAAAGTTAGCACAATTATACATTGTTCCTTTCAGTAAATCCCTCCTACCAGGTCTGAATATGGCATGACTGAAAGATTCTGTAGACTTTCAGAATATGGGAAAAGCTGGGGCCAAATCAAGCTCATCCAATAACAAGTTATTACTTATCTATGGAGCGTCAGCTATTTTTCCAATCTTGGCTTCTTTATGGCCTTGAAAGAAGCACATGTTATTAATGCAGGATCCCATCTTAATGTCTTTATTGAAAAGACAACCTGTCCTCCATATTGTGCCCCATATAATTTACAAAGTCATTCAGACTTGGCACCGAGCCATTCTTTTGTTCTACTAGACCATGCTTTTGTAGATGAACTACTCCATTTTAGATTTGACTATTAGCTCTTCCCCCCAATGCCGTCAGTTCTGTGACAGGAAACATAAGTCACCGTGTTCCTTCCACTTACCCCGTGTTCTTGTTCACTAAAACATTCCTGCCATCTCATCATGAAGCCGAGGCTTTCAACCCTTTCTTCAATCGCCTGTTTCAGTCTCTCCCGATAGAATTTTGTCAGCTGAAACAATTGGTACTCGCTCCACTGTGTCAGGAGCTCAGAGTATGTAGGCGTTAGATCTGTGTGTACAAAGAGAGAAACTAAACACCATCTGAATCAGTCCCCTTGGCTCCCGCTACAACAGCAACCCTCATCCCCACTGTTCCTGCCCCCTAATTACAATGATCAAAACAGAATATGGGAATAAGACAATGTGCTGTGGGAACTCAGTGGGTCAACCACCATCTCTGGAGAATATGGATAGGTGACGTTTCAAGTCTGGACCTTTCTTCAGGCTGATTGTGGTGGCAGTGAGTGGGGAGACGTGTGGACAAGAGGGACAGGTCAAAGACTGGTAAGTAAGGTGGATACAGGTGAGGGGAGATTTTGATAGGCTGATAATTGGAGAAAGACCAGAGATGGAAAGACAGGTGTGAAATAAAAGGAAATAAGAGTTTCAAATTGTGAAGCGAGATGAATTAATGTATGTGGAAAGGGAGAGGGGAGAAATCTGCACGAGGAGTAAAAATGGTTAACAACCGGAAAAAGCGTAAGTGTTCGGCAAAACAGTCACCGAATCGATGCTTTGTCTCGCCAATTGCCCACCATTGTAACTCTCTTCCCATTCCCATAGCAACCTCTCTGTCCTTGGACACATGCTCACCGGAGGAACAGCATCTCAAATTCCGCTTGGCTAGCCTACAATCCATTGGTATGAACAGTGAATTCTCCAATTTTAAGTAACAATCCAAACCGCACACCCACATTATTCCCCCCACTCTCCCAGCTATTTTGCACCGATTTCTCCCCTCCCCATTTCCTGCTGTTATGGTTCAATGTTCTTAAACAGACAAGAACGCAAATAAAATCAGTGATCATACAGTACAATCTTTATCTCACCAGGCGGTAGTGGTAAAACTCTTTACAGTATGCAGATTACAGACTATATAGAGTTCTTATCCCCACACAAAGGGGCAGTGATCTAATTACATATATATACTCCAATAACCAACGATTCAGCAATACCTTATCTACAGATCATAGTACAGCCTCTTCCTTCTTAAGATTGACAGGTTCTTCTGACAGAGGAAGGGTTAGCCATATCTGCATTTCTAAAAGTCTGATCTTGACCGCTTTTGGCTCGCTGTGCTGCGATTTCCAAAAGAACGCCGCCACCTACGGCTGTCATTTTTGGCCACCTCGCTCAGAGCCCCCCTCCGCCTTCCGGGACCAGAGGATTGTTCCCATCGATAAAAAATTAGAGAGATATTAATGTTTTTAAATAATTTGCCATTCTCTCTGCTGCCCCTGCTGGAGGAAGGGGTAGGAACTATAAAACCAGGAAGTGGTGTGCCTCACTCAGTCTCTGCAAGATGGAGGAAGCCAGAGGGTCACGTCTCTCTGAGCTCTCAATACCACTGAACACATGTCTACTGAACTGTGAGTGCCCTTAATGTGTTTTGAAAATGAAAATATGGTTGGCTTGAAGTAAAAATGCACTGCAAATGGTTGTTTGGGTTGAAGTAATTGGTGGAGAGGTGGAATTGGTGGAGAGGTGAAATATTGCATCGGGGAACCAGCCCTCCCGTGTGAACATGGGACCCAACGGGTCCCACCTAGTCTAGTATGGTTATATGAGAAGGCTATATTTCTGCAGAACAAGCATTTTGTTTTTTTTCTACTGATGACATACATTATAATCTTATAGAACAAAGGTTAGTGCCAAGAGTCTGAATCTGTCTAATGTTTATATTATCGAGGAGACATTCATGAAACTGTTATCTTGCTTATGTTATTGGAAAGGGAACTTCAACAGTTTGTTAGTTTATTAAGGTTAGTGCATTTCGCTGGCTTTACAAGTTAATAGGAGGAGGTTAAAGCTTGTCTTAGTTCCACTCAATCTATTTTCTAAGTTGAAATCTTTTTTTAACTTCCACACTGCCTCCTATATTCCTTTCTTTATTTTCACAATATCCAACACTCAATCCTTCTGTCGAACACCTGGATTTGATATCTCTAGCCTTTTTTTAACCACCTACCTATCAAAAAAACCTCCTCAATAATATCCATCTCACTTGCCAGGCTTAGTGATGCCGCTCCTCTCTGCCAGCTTACGGTTGCATTCTACAATCAGTATGATGGATCGGGGAGGCTGAGGCAGCGTGTGAGCAGGGGAGGGTTGGATAGTGTGTGACCGGGGGAGAATGTGACGGTGTGGCCCAGGGGGCATGGGCCCCAGGGGGATGGGACAGTGTGGGGCCCAGGGGGATGGGCCCCAGGGGGATGGGACAGTGTGGGGCCCAGGGGGATGGGACAGTGTGGGGCCCAGGGGGGTGGGACAGTGTGTGACACAGGGAGCATGGGCCCAGGGGGATGGGACAGTGTGGGGCCCAGGGGGATGGGAGTGTGGGGCCCAGGGGGATGGGACAGTGTGTGACCCAGGGGGCACGGGCCCCAGGGGGATGGGAGTGTGGGGCCCAGGGGGATGGGAGTGTGGGGCCCAGGGGGATGGGACAGTGTGTGACCCAGGGGGCACGGGCCCCAGGGGGATGGGAGTGTGGGGCCCAGGGGGATGGGACAGTGTGTGTGACCCAGGGGGCACGGGCCCCAGGGGGATGGGACAGTGTGTGACCCAGGGGGGATGGGACAGTATGTGACACGGGGAGAAAGGGCCGCAGGGGGATGGGACAGTGTGGGGCCCAGGGAGCATGGGCCCAGGGGGAAGGGACAGTGTGGGGCCCAGGGAGCATGGGCCCAGGGGGATGGGACAGTGTGGGGCCCAGGGAGCATGGGCCCAGGGGGATGGGACAGTGTGGGGCCCAGGGAGCATGGGCCCAGGGGGATGGGACAGTGTGGGGCCCAGGGAGCATGGGCCCAGGGGGATGGGACAGTGTGTGCCTCAGGGGGCATGGGCCCCAGGGGGATGGGACAGTGTGTGACACGTGGAGAAAGGGCCCAGGGGGATGGGACAGTGTGTGACCCAGGAAGGGAGGGCACTGGTCGACTGTGATCATCTCCGTAGCCGGTGTTCAGACAGGGAACATATCACAGCAAAAACACAGTAGACAAACGCACTGATGAAGAGGTGCAGGTGCACTTATCACCTGAGGCAACACTGTAGGCGATGCCAGCTAATCTCCCTAGGATTATCTTCCACATGCATGAACCACCCAGTTTACTCATGGATAATGGACACACATTGCAATTGCTCTCCTTCAACCAAGTGTGTCCCACCCATCACCATCGCTCCACTCTCTGTGGCCTCATGCTACATGGCTTCAATGATACTTTGTCATGTGTACACAAGTTCAGTGACCATCCTCCTATACACGAGGATCAGGAGAGGAGTAGCTACACTATCTATAATATATAATAGATTAATACACACAGCCTTTTACCCAGAGGAGGGGAATCAAGAAACAATGATATAGGTCTCAGGTGGAGCCGGGGATTTTATGTTAAAATTGGTACATGGATAGGTTAGGTTTAGAGGGACATGGGCCTTACACAGGCTTGTGGGACTACAGTAGATCGGCCATGTTGTGCGACGTGTCCAAGGTGGGGCTGAAGAGCCGTGTTCCATGCCGTGTGCCTCTATGAGTCTGAGGGACAACATGGGCCATAATAACTCCAACAGTACAGACTACACAGAGTCCAAACACAAGAGTCGCCACGATTCATGCACCATCTTATACTCTTCACTTTCTCAGAAAGCCTCTACCCAGTCACTGCATTAATTCACATCTGAATCTTCAATGACGATTCATCGCCTCTACGATCACTCCCTCTGTCCTTTCAACTACTGCCTGCAGATGTTAACATCCTCTCTTTCTCAGTCCCTTCCTTAATCCCCTGTCGTTCTGACCTGTGGACCATGTATTAGATGCAAACCGGATATCAAGACAATATTTATATCGTGAAGAATTCTGCAACACACCTGTTGTTGAGGTCACTGGAGCCGCAGTCCTGTTTCCAACTTCAGCCGTGGTGTGGATAGGTGTTACCATATTCTGCTGCTCTGCAGTAACCCGAATAATAATAGTGGGATTAGACAGTGGTTAAGACAAGAATGAAAAGATTGCCGTGAACCGTGAACCACTACCCACCACGATCAATCTCCCGGTGTTGGGGGTGGGAACGGGTAGGTTTTGGGGGAGGGGGAGGGACGTGGAATGTCAACATTGAACCAGAAACTAAACTGATTCAGCCATTTCCATCCTGTGGCCTGGTGGTGTAACAGTATTGAAATCTTGCACTGAGCCACTCGCTTCTTCACATTCAAACCTTTCCCCATGGACCACAAGGGACACAAGAGATGTTGCAGCTCCTACACCATCCAGGATAACACTGACCACTTGTCTGGCAGCCCATTCACTTGGATAAATGGGTCAATAACTAGACAGATGCTGCAAAGGCCAGTGCTGGGTCTCCCTATTTTACAGCCTATATTAACCACGCGGATAAAAGGACTTCACAGTTTAGCAGGGCACTTGAAAATATGGCGCGCGGATTGTTTGGAGCATCGGAATTAGCTGATTGAGCAAGTAATAAAACGGCAAGATGCAGTGAAGCGGCCTGTCGGGGGTAGTTGTATTAATAGAGAGACTGTGTAGAGGTAAAGTGCTGTGTACAGGGCAAGTGTGAGTCTTCGGCAATGAGTCCGAGGAAAGGGGGCAGGAGATAAAGGTACAGTCGTGCAGCCTGTTGAGCTTGTTGGATCTTATTTCAGTGCCGTCAAGAGGCAGGAGGAATGGTGCAACGTTAGAGCAACTGCTGGTCTCCCTGGTGACTAAACCTGTTGGGAATGTGTCCAGGAGCAGCTCCGTGTTTGGGAACTGGAGATACAGATGGATGACGTAGAGATCATCCGAGAGACCCTTTGGACAAAACCAACAACAAGGTGGTCACGACCAAAGACCAGGATGACAGAATGTGTTTGACCACCAGGACCTCTAGTCGGCAAAGGCTGTAGGTGACCATTCTTTGTGGCCATTTCCTTTCCAAACATGTAGCAGTTTTGGAGACTGTTAGGGGATGACCCGTCAGGGAAGAGCAGTAGTATCAGGCAGGATGAGGCTCCGTGCCTGGCAAAGCCATAGTGGAAGGATACACATCTGTTGGGGAGAGGGGTGGACAGGAGATTGTGTGGCAGCAATCGAGACTACAGGATTGTGCGTTGTTTTCTGCTTCCAGGGTCCAGGATGACTCGGAGCGGCTACTTGATATTCTCAAGGGGGAGAATGAGCCAGAAGTTGCTGTGCATGTTGGCACAAATGACATAGGATGTTAGGAAATTGTAAAATAACAGGGCAGTGATCTCCGTAGTACTCCTTGTGCTCCCTGTTAGTGAGTGTAGGAACAGGGAAAGAAAGACAGGTGAATGCGTGGCAAAGGAGCTGGTACAAGGGGTAGGGATGCATACTTTTGTACCACTGGGACTTCTTCTGGGGTAGACGTGACCTGTACAAGAGGGATGAGTTTTACCTGAACCTAAGGGGAATGCCAATATTCTGAGCGGCAGCTCCCACTGTCTCCATCACAAGAAATAGACTATTGACTGACGTCTATTACTAACCCACTGATTCCCAAAACTATCTCGACTACACTTTTTCTCACCCTGCTTCCTGCAAAGACTCTATCCCCTACTTCCAAATCCTCCGTCTGTGCCCAAGATGAGGTATGCCATACTAGAACATGCGAGATGTCATCATTCTTCAATTAACGGGGGTTCTCCTCTCCCATCATAGAAGAGGCCTTCACTCGTGTCTCCTCGTTACCCCCAGCTCCACCCTTGCCCCTTCCATTCGTCAGAACAAAGACAGGTTCCCCTCGTCCTCACCTTCCACCCCATCAACCGTCGCATACAACACATAATGCTCCAAATTTGCCACCACGAGCCACATTTTCCCATCTCCACCCCTTGCCGCCTTCCGCTGAGACCGTTCCCTCCAACTCCATGCTTAACTCATCCATTCCCACCCAAACCAAACCCTCCCCAGGTACCTTCCCCTGCAACCACAGAAGATGCAACACCTGTCCCTATACCTCCCCGCTCGACTCTGTCCAGGGACCCGGACAGTCCTTTCAGGTTAACTTGCACCTCCTCCAACCTCATCTACTGTATCCGTTGTTCAAGATGTGGACTCTAAAGGGACTGTCCCACTTGGGTGTCATTTGCGCGTCACGCAGGTGGCGCGCGAAGGTTTTGTGAATCCCAAAATTCTGGGGCGCCGCGCGCGACCGCGTGTCACTGCCGATGTCACCACGCACCACGCGCGCATCACTTGGACATCTTGTTCGGAAAAAGAGGGAGATCTACAATAATTATAGGCAGCATGAAGTAAATGAGGTGCTTGAGGAGTATAAGGAATGTAAAAAGAATCTTAAGAAAGAAATTAGAAAAGCTAAAAGAAGATATGAGGTTACTTTGGCAAGTAAGGTGAAAGTAAATCCAAAGGGTTTCTACAGCTATATTAATAGCAAAAGGATAACGAGGGCTAAAATTGGTCCATTAGAGAGTCAGAGTGGACAGCTATCTGCAGAGCCAAAAGAGATGGGGGGAGATATTGAACAATTTATTTTCTTCGTTATTCACCAAGGAGAAGGATATTGAATTATGTGAGGTAAGGGAAACTAGTAGAGTAGCAATGGATACTATGAGTTTCAAAGTAAAAGAAGTACTGACACTTTTGAAAAATATAAAAGTGGATAAGTCTCCAGGTCCGGACAGGATATTCCCTAGGACATTGAGGGAAGTTAGTGTAGAAATAGCCGGGGCTATGACAGAAATATTTCAAATGTCATTAGAAACGGGAATAGTCCCCGAGGATTGGCGTACTGCGCATGTTGTTCCATTGTTTAAAAAGGGTTCTAAGAGTAAACCTAGCAATTATAGACCTGTTAGTTTGACTTCAGTGGTGGGCAAATTAATGGAAAAGATACTTAGAGATAATATATATAAGCATCTGGATAAACAGGGTCTGATTAGGAACAGTCAACATGGATTTGTGCCTGGAAGGTCATGTTTGACTAATCTTCTTGAATTTTTTGAAGAGGTTACTAGGGAAATTGACGAGGGTAAAGCAGTGGATGTTGTCTATATGGACTTTAGTAAGGCCTTTGACAAGGTTCCTCATGGAAGGTTGGTTAAGAAGGTTCAACTGTTGGGTATAAATGCAGGAGTAGCAAGATGGATTCAACAGTGGCTGAATGGGAGAAGCCAGAGGGTAATGGTGGATGGCTGTTTGTCGGGTTGGAGGCAGGTGACTAGTGGGGTGCCTCAGGGATCTGTGTTGGGTCCTTTGTTGTTTGTCATGTACATCAATGATCTGGATGAAGGTGTGGTAAATTGGATTAGTAAGTATGCAGATGATACCAAGATAGGGGGTGTTGTGGATAATGAAGAGGGTTTCCAAAGTCTACAGGGTGATTTAGGCCATTTGGAAGAATGGGCTGAAAGATGGCAGATGGAGTTTAATGCTGATAAATGTGAGGTGCTACACCTTGGCAGGACAAATCAAAATAGGACGTACATGGTAAATGGTAGGGAATTGAAGAATACAGTTGAACAGAGGGATCTGGGAATAACCGTGCATAGTTCCTTGAAGGTGGGATCTCATATAGATAGGGTGGTAAAGAAAGCTTTTGGTATGCTAGCCTTTATAAATCAGAGCATTGAGTTTAGAAGCTGGGATGTAATGTTAAAATTGTACAAGGCATTGGTGAGACCAAATCTGGAGTATGGTGTACAATTTTGTCGCCCAATTATAGGAAGGATGTCAACAAAATAGAGAGAGTACAGAGGAGATTTACTAGAATGTTGCCTGGGTTTCAACGACTAAGTTACAGAGAAAGGTTGAATAAGTTAGGTCTTTATTCTCTGGAGCGCAGAAGGTTAAGGGGGGACTTGATAGAGGTCTTTAAAATGATGAGAGGGATAGACAGAGTTGACGTGGACAAGCTTTTCCCTTTGAGAATAGGGAAGATTCAAACAAGAGGACATGACCAGAATTAAGGGACAGAAGTTTAGGGGTAACATGAGGGGGAACTTCTTTACTCAGAGAGTGGTAGCGGTGTGGAATGAGCTTCCAGTGGAAGTGGTGGAGGCAGGTTCGTTGGTATCAATTAAAAATCAATTGGATAGGCATATGGATGAGAAGGGTATGGAGGGTTATGGTATGAGTGCAGGCAGGTGGGACTAAGGGGAAAAGGTTGTTCGGCATGGACTTGTAGGGCCGAGATGGGCTGTTTCCGTGCTGTAATTGTTATATGGTTATTATATAGTTAAATGACGCCCAAGTGGGACAGGCCTTTTACACATCGACGACACCAAACGCAGACTGGGCGATAGTTTCGCCGAACACTTTCTCTCAGCCCGCTTGAAACTACCTGATCTCCCGGTTGCTGGACACTTGAATTCCCCTCCCATTCCTGCACCGACCTTTCTGTCCTCGGTCTCCTCCATTGTGAAAGTGAAGCTAAACGCAAATTGGAGGAACAGCATCTCATATTTCACTTGCGCAGCTTACAGTCCACTCTCCACATCACCGTCTATTTCCCTTATCCCTAACCAGTCTGAAGATGTGTTTCGACCCAAAACATCACCCATTCCTTCTCTCCATAGATGCTGACTGTCTCGCTGAGAAACTCCAGCTTTGTGTCGATCTTTGGTTTAAACCAGCATCTGCAGCTCCTTCTTACCCATCCTGGCCGGCAGGTTTGCTACTGCTATGTGGGTGGATTGTAACTATAATGGTTGATGGGTAGGATCCAATACATGACTGAGGCAGATGAGAAGATGGAGGCCAGTATGTATTGTGATTAGAGAAGGTTCAGTGCACAGTAGAGGCATGACAGCGAGCAAGGAGGGTGTGGGTAGGTGTGTGCGACTGGGATGCTACGTAGACTGTTAGGGGATGACCCGTCAGGGAAGAGCTGTAGTATTAGGCAGGATGAAGCATCGTGCCTGGGAGAGCCATAGTGGTAGGATACACATCAGTTAGGGGATGGGGGGCAAGTGTAGAGGTTGTGGAAGGGGATTCTGTGGAAGCAGTCGGGAATTCTGGATGGTGTGCTGCTGTCTCTGAGCGGCTATTTGACATCCTGCTCCAGGAGGGTGGCCAGGATATCATGGAGCGGTGACTTGACATTCTCAAGGGAGAGAATGAGGAGCCAGAGGTCGTTGTGCATGTTGACACAAATGATATTGGACGTTAGGCAAAAGGTAGAAAAAAAGCAGGGCACTGATCTCCGTAGCACTTCCTGTGCTACTTGCTAGTGAGTGTAGGAACAGGACAAAATGCCAGGTGAATGAGTGACTAAGGAGCTGGTGCAGGGGGAACGGATCTAGACTTTTGTACCACTGCGATCACTGATGGGCAGACGTGACTTGTACAGAGGGGTGAGTTGCACCTGAACTGGATGGGAATCCCAAATTCCTGACAGGCAGGTTTGTGCGTGTATCTAAACTAGATTGGTGGAAGAGTGGGATCCAATGCATGACAAAAGCAGATGAGAAGCTGGAGGTTAATATGGACTATGATCAGGGAACTTTCAGTAGACAATATAGACTTGACAACGAGCTAGGAAGGGTTGTTTGATTAATTGCATTTTATTTCAATGTGAGAGGCCTGAGAGGTAAGGGGATGAGCTGAGGGTGTGGATAGGTATGTGCGACTAGGATGTTGTAGCCATTACAGAAATCTGGCTGAGAGGGACAGGACTGGCATCTTAATGTTCCAGGATATAGATGCTGCAGGAGAGAGTGAGGTGAGGGTGAAAGAGGACGGGGTGATGCTTTATTGATTAGGAAGAATGTTACAGCAGTAGATGAGATGACATGACTGATGGTTTGTTCAAGTAAGTCTGTATGGATGGAGCTATTAAATAAAACGGGCTGATCACCTTGTTGGTGCGTCAATTGTGGGGGGAGGGGTGGGGTAGTCAGCGGCAATTGGAGGAACACTATTGCCAAGAGATTGTGGGTAGCTATAGGCTAACAAGGTAGTCATTGTGGGAGATTTCAACTTTCTAAACATATTTCTAAATTCCAAATATTTGCTGTCAAAGGAACATCCGGAAATTGGGATGCTTTGCAAAATGTGGTGACAAGTTCAAGGCATGCATGCTGATATTAAAGAGAACGGCAAGACATGTGGGAGTAAGTAAGCTTGAATGATGAGAGAATTTGAGGCTCTGGTCAGGAAAATGGAGGCAGGGTGGGATCGATATAGGAACGTGGGGTCAAGCCTATTACCAGTGGAGATTCGGGAATTGAGGAGCATACTAAAGGAGGAAATCAGACAGGCATAATGGGGCATATGTTATCTACCAGTGTAGATGGGGCATCTTGGGCCGAGGAGGCTGTTGCCTTGCTGTATGAGTCTATGCCTATGATTTGGATTAATGAAGCCAAACCTGGAGATGACACATAGAACATAGAATAGTGCAGCCATTCAATCCCCACATATGCACCAACAATATCATGCCAATTTGAACTAATCCCTTCAACCTACTCGCGGACGGGATCGCTCTGTTCCCTGACTGTGTCAGTCATGTGTTAATCTAAATAGTGTTTCCACCAACTCCTCAGCCAGGAAGTTCCAGGAACCTACCAAAGTCTGCCTAAAAAAAGTCCAGCCCGTCCCCTCACCAGAAACACAATTGTGCAATGATCCACAATTCTGCAAATAGTTCTATTGTTTTTTAACTTACTAACTTGACCACCAACGTTTTTGTCCAAATCATGGCATTCTTTAGAAATTGCAGAGGTTCCAGAACTGATCCTTGCAGAATACTATTGGTCAAGAACCTAGTCAGAAAAAAACTCTCCCATTTCCCCTCGCCCTAACCTGTTTGGTTTTTTTCTTCTCTGTCCCTACAGTCTTCACCATTCTGCAGCATCCACCCCCTCCCATTTCACTCACCTGCTCCTTGGATGGGACTCGATGATTCCTTGTTTGATGAATCTCGGTCATGATGGATTTCATCACTTGGGTCAGTTCCAGGGGCGTGAACCACGTCTCCTATTCCTCTTTCTCGGGACTGACATTGTTCCCGTTCCTCTTCAGCAGCTTCACATTCCATTGAAGTTCTGCTTTCAATCCCACTTTGCTTTTCTGTCGTTGTTCCTGTGTTCTGACCATCGTTCTTTGATGAGGTGCCTGGCCAAAGTCTTTTGAAAACATTGACCACTTGAGTTAATTTCCCACCTGAAAAAACCCCATAAATTGCAGTTGCAGAGCAATTTCAAATTGAGAAAACCACAGGTTGGGAATAGCCGGTAGCAATCTGAGCTGACATTCTGGGGGAAGTGGAACTTAATGGTCATGTTAGAAATAGAGCAAGCTAAGCCAATTGACCCAACCTAACTAAAATTACCCATCAAATCTAGTCCCATCAATCCATGGGTTGACATTTCATCTCTCTAAACCACTCTGTCCAAATGTCGTTTGAGGAAAAGATTTAACAGGAATCCGACAGGTAATTTTTTCACACAAAGGGTGGTGGGTGTATGGTACAAGCTTCCAGAGGAGATAGTTGAGGCAGGAACTATCCTAACGCTTAAGACAGTTAGACAGGTCGATGGAATGAACAGGTTTAGAGGGATATGTGGCAAGCGCGGGCAGGTGCGTCTAGTGCAGCTAGGGGGTGTTTCAGCGGTGTGGGCAAGTTGGGCCGAAGTTCCATATACCCACCACTGTGTGAAGATGTTAACCCTTGGGATCCTATTAAATGGTTCCCCTCTCACCTTAAGCCCTTAAGATTCTTATTCTCTGAGGAAGAAAAATACCTGTGCTAACACCCTATTTATTTACCCCTCGCCCCATAATTGTATACATCCCTAAGATCACTCTTCAATCTAAATATTTCATAATACTTTATTGTCACAAGTACCAAGGTACAGTGAAATACTTTGTTGTGCACACAGATGGGTAAAATCATACAGCAGACCACAACTTGGAGGGATAAATAAAGCAAGGATATTCACCATGAATTGCAACGGTCTAGAGAAACACGGAGATCCCTAAAGTCAGCAGCACACACGAAGATGACATTTAGCATTCTTGACATCAGCTGCAGCACAGAATGCAAGTACAGGGAGGCCTTGTTACCAATTTGTTTAAGTTTAGTTAGAGATACAGCGCGGAAACAGGCCCTTCCTGCCCACCGGGTCCGCGCCGACCAGCGATCCCCGCACATTAACACTATCCTAGAACTGCTAGGGACGAATTTTACATTTACCAAGTCAATTAATCTACATACATGTACGTCTTTGGAGTCTGGGAGGAAACCGAAGATCCCGGAGAAAACCCACGCAGGCCATGGGGAAGAACGTACAACCTCTGTACAGACAGTGCCCGGAGTCAGGATCGAAGCGCATAGAAATGAATATTTCAAGTATCAGCAGAGACTGGAGTGATTGAAGTCATCGTCCTTGAATCTGGGCCAGACATGCAGTGATCTAATAGAGGTACAGAATACTATGAGAAAAGTAAGGTCGATGGAAAATATAGTTCTCTCCATAGTAGAGGTGGTTAACACCAGGGGGCATGGATTTAATGTGGGGACCATGAGATTTAGAGGATGATCTTTCGGGAAGAATCTTTCAGCAGTGATGGCTGCAGTCTGGGACCCACTGCCTGAGGTGGTGTTGGAGGCAGGTACTCTGTCACAACATTGTAGGAGCACCTGGATGTCCATTCTAACTGTAAATTGATAGTAGACGACAGACCAAGTGCTCAGAAATGGGATTAGTGTAGAGATAATGACAGGAAGGAGATGGGTCAAAGGCTCATTTCTGCGCACAATCTGATTCTGGACTCTGATATTCTGACTTAACTGTGGCGGCAACTCAGATCATATGTTTCCAGAAAGATTGCTGATTTATCGGACAATTCCTGCATCTGCCCACCTGTGACGGTGATGTCCCTGTAGATGTCAACTCTCTGGGTTCAGCCCCTTCCCTATTCCCACTTCCCTGTGAACCTCATTTCTTGCATCAGGTTTACACCCACTGTCAGAGCATCATATATATGTCACAGAAGGTTCACACACCTTTTTGTTTCTTTGATGTAGAGGCCACTGAATCACCTCCCCAGTTACCACCTTCAGCCATGATGTCGACAGGAGTTCACAAACTCTGTAGCTCTGGAATAAACAATATTAACAGAACCATCAGGTGACAATTGAATGTGAAGGAAAACATTGCCTTGTAAACCAACAAACAGCATTACAGTGCAGCGGAGATGTGGAAAACACCCCATCCAAACAAGAAGGCATGCCCCTGCAAATCAACAAACAAGAAAAGTAGACCACCAAGCTCTTCATGTCTGCCCTGCCATCCATCAGACTTTGCCTGATCTATCCAAGGCAGCAATTCATCATTTGTGCCAGATCACTGAAGCTTTTAAACACCCTGATCACCGTATCACTATTCCAGACCAAACACGGCCAATCCCCAACATCCACACCTCACCTGTTTGGAGGTTTCAACTCACAAAAAGGAAAAATACCCACTGATGGGGAATTACTATCACACTCTGCTGGCCCTATTCTTACCACAACCCTGCCATCCAGGACAAAAGCTTCCACACCTCCATGTTACCCATTGCCAAATTCCCCACTAGCTGCACCGGGAATTAAACCATTTCATGGGCCAACTGCAACATCCCAACTCTGTAATCCCCACTGCTCCCATGCACATTCCAACACATCCCTGGAATTTCCATTCCAGAATAGAAGGATTATATCGCAGGCCTGGACTCTGCAGGGTCTCCATGATGTCAGTTGATGTCTGCAGTACCACCACCAGTCCCACTTCACAGGATAATCATCCGTCTCATCTCTACAGGACGCTGCCCAAACCCGCCCAAAGGTTCATCGGACGGAGTTACTGGGAGGGAGCTGGAGAGGTCAGGCGCGAGGAGTGGCCCAGTAGGCGGGTGAACTGGGTTCATGCCTACAGCCAATCAAAGTAGGTGGAGGCGCCCCACGGGACACATAGATGGGTGAGGTGAGGGTGGTAAGTTCACAGGAACTGCACCAGGACACCGAGATCGCGGGCGGATCTGATTTGGACTTTGAAAATGGCGATGCCTGCATGTGTAATATGTGCTTTATGAATTTCACTGTGCAGCTACATATTGAACTACTG
Source organism: Amblyraja radiata (assembly GCF_010909765.2). Classification (NCBI taxonomy): domain Eukaryota; kingdom Metazoa; phylum Chordata; class Chondrichthyes; order Rajiformes; family Rajidae; genus Amblyraja; species Amblyraja radiata. The sequence goes on along the minus strand of NW_022630648.1, from coordinate 61,093 downwards.
AACTGTTGAACAAACGCCTGTTCCTCTCAGTACTCAGCTCTCCAACTGATTCATCCTCAACAAACAGGGGTTATCCTGTGCTATCTTGCAGACATTCTCTATTATCATAGCTGAAAGATACAATTCTGCATTAAATGGTACTACCTCTGGTCCTGAACTATCCCAACTGTGGACAGGTGATATCTCACTACCTTTAAACAACCTCTAGCATCTAAATCAAACATATTTGTTTATCTTACCGTTGTGTGCGATCTGGCCAAGTGTAAATGACAACCATTTGTTACCAGTGTATTAAAGACAATGTGTATTTACTTTATTGATTAAAATAGTGATGCAGACAACTATGTAAGTCCAATGGTGGATGATACATTATCAGAACTGGGACTGTAATCCAATGCTGCTCAAACTGCTGAGTGTTTCCAGCATGTCAGCATTTTCTCTTTTTTCTTCAGATCAGGAATAGCAATATTTGTTTTTAATTCTCATGCCCAAAAAACAGGTTGCAAAAGTCACACGTCATCCTACAGTGGTCATTAGATTTGTGTAGATGTCATACTTCCATTCACATTCCCGATAGTCCCAACTGGTTTGTTGTCATTTCATTATTGTACAAAACGCATTCTGTGTTGCAAATCCTAAATCCTTAATTTTCCTCTTACTATCATTCTGCTGCTCCTTCTCCTGGGATCACAGTCTCCGCTATGACCAGAGGATGATAAAAAATGTGCACTCTCCTTACAGAAAGCTGGGAAATGACTTAACTCTGGCAATTGAGGAAGTTGCCCACCACAAATAACTGAAAACAGAAATGACAAAAAGCTGACGGTTTCATTATGAAATAGTTCCCTGAACATTCAGCCATTTAGTAAGTGTAATACAAACTCCGACATTTGCTTTGACTCCACCAGACTGCTCAGCGCTTTCAACACATCAACTGTTAGTTCCAACTTTATAGAAGTCTGTGTGATTTGCAGCATCTACACAAACACATCCAAAGACAAAACACCGCTGTTGCTCAACATGACTTTTCTGCTTAAAACTATCACTGGGACACATTTACTCACAACAATAAATTCAATGTGTTGCAGACAAGACAAGAACAAATCACATTCAATGGAGAATTTAACCCAAGTCTCTCCCCAAGATTAGAGCCGGTGTCCACTGGGGAGCGGCGGACAAAATACTCACCGATGGACGGATGGATGGATGGATGTCAATCTGCTGTCCTCGCTCCCCGGCCCTGAGTCTCCCCGCCCGCTCAGACACCGCGGTGGCCCCGCTCCCCACAGCGGCCTGGACAGTGGAGTCCCTCTCCTCTCCTCTCCTCTTCCCGCTCCCCCAGCCCGTGGACTCCCTCTCTTCAATTCTCTTCTCTTCTCTCTTCCCCCGCCGCTGCAAAAGCTCGGTCGGCAGGAAGGAAGGGACGCCCATCTGGTGACTTGCCAGTGTGCACATGAGCACTGCATCATCATGGCGGGGGCTGGGACAAGTCCATCACCGGGAAGGACATTAAACAAACCCACAGATGCTGCAAGTCTAATATCAAACCCACAGATGCTGCAGGTCTAAACTCAAACCCACAGATGCTGCAGGTCTAACATCAATCCCACAGATGCTGCAGGTCTAAACTCAAACCCACAGATGCTGCAGGTCTAAACTGAAACCCACAGATGCTGCAGGTCTAATATCAAACCCACAGATGCTGCAGGTCGAATATCAAACCCACAGATGCTGCAGGTCTAAACTCAAACCCACAGATGCTGCAGGTCTAAACTGAAACCCACAGATGCTGCAGGTCTAATATCAAACCCACAGATGCTGCAGGTCGAATATCAAACCCACAGATGCTGCAGGTCTAATATCAAACCCACAGATGCTGCAGGTCTAAACTCAAACCCACAGATGCTGCAGGTCTAATATCAAACCCACAGATGCTGCAGGTCTAAACTCAAACCCGCAGATGCTGCAGGTCTAATATGAAACCCACAGATGCTGCAGGTCTAAACTCAAACCCACAGATGCTGCAGGTCTAATATCAAACCCACAGATGCTGCAGGTCTAAACTCAAACCCACAGATGCTGCAGGTCTAAACTCAAACCGGATAACACAAACTCAAGTTCCCATTTAGGTTACACTCCGCCTTCTAGTTTAAAATATCGATGAGTCCAAATGGTGAACTCTCTCCCCCAACAGATACTGCCACACATGTCATGGGTGGAATTGGCTGCTCACAACTGCTGCTCAAATAAAACAAATGCTGTTCCGACACGTAATCACAACTCAAACATTTACCACACATTTCTAATTCCAAGTAAGGTTACAATTGGCAAAGTCACCGGCTGTTAGGTGGTTAATTGGAATAAGTCTGGAAATTATTAACTGTATTTGGAACTTTGATAAATGACTGGAAAGGCTAAATTTCACGAGAGCATCAATTGAGCTGTATAGAGTAATGAGATGAGGGATGAAAGGAGGAGGAGCAGTTTCCCTGAGTAATCCTGTCGAATACAGTGTAGCACGGTGATACAGGAATTAGCTGAAAGATTGTAGACCTGGTGAAACGTTTCTCTCACCACAGGATCAGTACAGATCTGGAACTCATAGAAACATAGAAAATAGCTACAGGAGGCCATTTGGCCCTTTGAGCCAGCACCGCCCTTCAATGTGATCATGGCTGATCATCCCCAATCAGTTCCCCGTTCCTGCCTTCTCCCCATATCCCTTGACTCCACGATCTTTAAGAGCCTTATCCAGGTCTTTCTTGAAAGTATCCACAGAACCGGCCTCCACAGCGAATTCCACAAACTCACAACTCTCTGTGAGACAAAGTGTTTCCATGTCTCTGTTCTAAATGGCTTACCCCTTATTCTTAAACTCCCCCAACATTGGGAACATCTTTCCTGCCTCTAGCGTTTCCAAACCCTTAACAATCTTATATGGTTCAATAAGATACCCTCTCGTCCTTCTAAACTCCGGAGTGTACAATCCCAGCCGCTCCATTCTCTCAGCATATAACAGTCCCGCCATCCCGGGAATTAACCTGGTGAACGTACGCTGCTCTCCCTCAATAGCAAGAATGTCCTTCCTCAAATTTGGGGACCAAAACTGCACACAATACCCCAGGTGTGGTCTCATTAGGACTCTGAACTCTGAGCCTTGCGGAATGTGTAGAGCCGAGGGATCTAGGAGTGCGGGTATGAGTTGGGCCGAAGGGCCTCTTTCCAACGCTGTATCACTCCATGACTATATGACAAAGTGCTTGAGTAACTCAGCGGATTAGGCAGCATCTGTGGAGAAGATAGACACAAAGAGCTGGAGTAACTCAGCGGGTCAGGCAGCATCTGTGGAGAGAGGAATGGGTGACGTTTTGGGTCTACACCCTTTGGTTAGTTTAGTTTAGAGATGCAGCGTGGAAACAACAGGTCTTTCGGCCCACGGAGTCCGTGCCGACCAGCGATCACCCCGTACACTAGCACTATCCCACGCACATTAGGAAGAATTTAACAATTTTGTGGAGGCCGATTAATTTACAACCCTGAACGTCTTTGAAATGTTGGAAGAAACAGTAGTACCCGGAGGAAAAACCCACGCAGGGCAAAGGGAGAACGTACAAACCACACAGACAGCACCCGTAGTCAGGATCGAGCCCGGGTCTCTGGCGGTGAGGCAGCAACTGTACCGCTGCGCCACTGTGCCACGCAGAATTATATAATGGTTTACTCCGCCATAAACACACTCAATATGTGCTAATATTGTCCAGTTTGCCAGCTTGTTGACCTTCTGTTCCCCTCCTGCAGGGTTTAGGAGCCGTTGCTGTGGACGGAGAGACGGGGGCGTGAGCGGACATTGAGGACGGCCAGGGTGCCAGTGAGCCCCCACCTGCTCGGTGTGCGGGCTGAACTTCGAGCTGCTGAGCCGCGATGGAGGACCACATGACGGGGCACAACAAGGAGAGGCGTTATGAGTGCGACGTGTGTGGCAAGGCCTCGCAGTGCCCAAGCCATCTGGAGATCCACCGGCGGGTGCACACGGGAGAACGCCCCTTCAACTGCATGGTGCGCGGCAAGAGCTTCACCAGCTCCAGTATCCTGCTGCGACACAACCGCGTGCACTCCAGCGAGAGGCCCTTCACCTGCTCCGTCTGCGGAAAGGCCTTCAAGAGGGCGAGTCATCTGAAGAAGCATCGGCGTGTGCACACGGGCGAGAAGCCCTATTGCTGCTCCACATGCGGCAAGAGCTTTGCCCAGTCGTCGGCGTTGTGTGAGCACCGGCGGGTGCACAGCAGTGAACGGCCCTTCCCCTGCAACTGCGGCAAAGGCTTCAAGTCGTCCAACCAACTGAACTTGCACCAGCGCACCCATACCGGTGAGCGCCCCTACACCTGCGCACAGTGCGGCAAGGGCTTCACCCGCTCCAGCAGCCTGCTGGTGCATCAGCGCGCACACACCGGCGAGCGTCCCTACACCTGCGCCCAGTGCGGCAAGGTCTTCACACAGTCCAGCACCCTGCTGGTGCATCAGCTCACCCACACCGGCGAGCGCCCCTACACCTGCACCCAGTGCGGCAAGAGCTTCACACAGTCCAGCACCCTGCTGATGCACCTGCGCACTCACACTGGCGAGCGGCCCTACACCTGCGCCCAGTGCGGCAAGGGCTTCACCCGCTCCACCTTTCTGCTGTCCCACCAGCGGGTGCACGCCGTCGACCGTCCCGTCCCCAGCCCGGTGTGTGGAGAGCGCTTCATCATGGCCTCCCACGCCCCGTCTAACCAGCACGTACACACCAGTGGCCTGCCCTACAACTGCCCGTACTGCGGTGAGGAGTTTGACAGCTCGCGGGGGTGGCGGCAACACCGGCGGACCCACGCGGGCGAGCAGCTACTCCCACTGTGACGAGAGAGCATGGGGGCTGTGGGAACACCAGCGGCTACACACCGGAGAGAGACCCTTTGTGTGCGCTGAGTGTGGCAAGGGATTCACCCGGCTTGACCACCTGCTGGAGCACTGACGAGACCACAGCGTCCAGTGCCCCTTCACTTGCCCGCTCTGCGACAATGCCTTTGCCCCCTCCTCCAGCCTGCTGGCACACTGCCACGTGGATAAGCACAGTTTAGGTAGACACAAAATGCTGGAAGGATTGGGTAACGTTTCAGGGTCGAGGCCCCATCTTCAGTGTCGACACAAAACTTCACCCATAGGCACAGTTTAAAGGACAAGAGGGAGGAGCTGTTTGTGAGTCAGATCCCTGCTGATTTATCCCAACAGTTTGTATTGTATTGTACTTGTATTGTATCCAGGGCAACGCAGGAGAATGAGGGCCAGGGAAGGATGTCAGATGTGGGAGGTCATGGAGTCGGATAGCCCTCCAGATGTCCACATCTGCACCAGGTGCATCGAGATGGAGCTCCTAAGGGACCGTATTAGGATCCTGGAGCAGCAGCTCGATGACCTCTGTCTGGTCAGGGAGAGCGAGGAGGTCATAGATAGGAGTTACAGGGAGGTGGTCACTCCAAGACCACGGGAGACAGAAAACTGGGTCACAGTTAGGAAGGGCAACGGGCAGAGGCAGGGACTGGTGAGTACCGCGGTGGCTGTACACCTTGAAAATAAGTACTCATGTTTGTGTAAGGGTGGGGGAGACAGCCTACCTGGGGGCAGCGACAGCGGCCGGGCCTCTGGCATAAAGACCGGTCCTGTTGCTCAGAAGGGTAAGGAAAAGAAGAGGAGTGCAATTGTAATAGGGGACTCTATAGTTAGGGAGTCGGATAGGCGATTCGGTGGACGCAGACAGGAGACCCGGATGGTAGTTTGCCTCCCTGGTGCCAGGGTCAGGGATGTGTCTGAACGTGTCCAAGAAATCCTGAAATGGGAGGGAGAGGAGCCTGAGGTTGTGGTACATATAGGTACCAACGACATAGGTAAAAAAAAGAGAAGAGGTCCTGAAAGGAAGAATTTAGGGAGTTAGGTAGAGAGTAAGGAGAAGGACCTGAAAAAGGTAACAATCTCAGGATTACTGCCTGTGCCACGCGACAATGAGAGTAGGAATGGAGCGAGGTGGAGGATAAATGAGTGGATGAGGGACTGGTGCAGTGGGTATGGATTCAGGTTTCTGGATCATTTGGACCTCTTTTGGGGAAGGTGCGACCTGTACAGAAAGGATGAGTTGCACTTGAACCCGAGGGTGACCAACATCCCGGCGGGGAAATTTGCAAAGGCTACTGGGGAGTCTTTAAACTAGAATGGTTGGGGGAGGGACTCAAATATAGAACGCTAGTAGACACAGTGTGAGGCAGGAGGCAGAAAAGGGAAGCACTCGGACCCAAAATCTAGGGGAGAAAGAAGAAAAAATAAATAAACAGAGAATAAGAGGCGGTGGGTTTCTTAAAGGTGTATATTTTAATGCTAGGAGCATTGTAAGAAAGGTGGATGAGCTTAGAGCTTGGATTGATACCTGGAAGTATGATGTTGTGGCGATCAGTGAAACAAGGTTGCAGGAGGGCTGTGATTGGAAACTAAATATTCCAGGATTTCGTTGCTTCAGGTGTGATAGAATTGGAGGGGCAAGAGGTGGAGGTGTTGCATTGCTAGTCAGAGAAGATATTACAGCAGTGCTTTGGCAGGATAGATTGGAGGGCTCGTCTAGGGAGGCTATTTGGGTGGAACTGAGAAGTGGGAAAGGTGTAGCAACACTTATAGGGGTGTATTTTAGACCGCCAAATGGGGAGCGAGAATTGGAAGAGCAAATATGTAAGGAGATTGCAGATATTAGTAGTAAGCACAAGGTAGTGATTGTGGGAGATTTGATTTTTCCACACATAGACTGGGAAACACATACATGGGCTGGATGGTTTGGAGTTTGTAAAATGTGTGCAGGACAGTTTTTTTGCAGCAATACATAGAGATCCTACTAGGAAGGGGTGGTGCTGGACCTCCTGTTAGGCAATGAGACAGGTCAGGTGGCGGAGGTATGCGTTGGGGAGCACTCGGGTCCAGTGATCACAATACCATTAGTTTCAATATAATTATGGAGAGGTTCAGAACTGGACCAAGGTTTGGGATTTTTGATTGGAGAAAGGCTAACTTTGATGAGATGCGAAAAGATTTAAAAGGAGTGCATTGGGCCATTTTGTTTGATGGGCAGGTTGTAGAAGGGAAATGGAGGACATTTAAAGGGGGAATTTTAAGTACAGAATCTTTATGTTCCTGTTCAGTTGAAAGGAAATAGTAAAAATTGGAAAGAGCCCTGGTTTTCAAGGGAAATTGGACACTTCGGAAAAAGAGAGAGATCTACAATAATTATAGGCAGCATGGATGAGATGATTGAGGAGTATAAAGAATGTAAAAAGAATCTTAAGAGAAATTAGAAAAGCTAAAAGAAGATATGAAGTTGCTTTGGCAAGTTAGGTGAAAGTAAATCCAAAGGGTTTCTACAGCTATATTAATAGCAAAAGGATAACGAGGGATAAAATCGGTCCATTAGAGAGACCGAGTGGACAGCTATCTGCAGAGCCAAAAGAGATGGGGGAGATATTGAACAATTTATTTTCTTCGGTATTCACCAAGGAGAATGATATTGAATTATGTGAGGTAAGGGAAACAAGTAGAGTAGCTATGGATACTGTGAGATTCAAATAAAAAGAAGTACTGACACTTTTGAAAAATATAAAAGTGGATAAGCCTCCAGGTCCTGACAGGATATTCCCTAGGACATTGAGGGAAGTTAGTGTAGAAATAGCAGGGCCTATGACAGAGATATTTCAAATGTTTTTAGAAACGGGAATAGTGCCCGAGGATTGTCGTACTGCGCATGTTGTTCCATTGTTTAAAAAGGGTTCTAAGAGTAAACCTAGCAATTATAGACCTGTTAGTTTGACTTCAGTGGTGAGCAAATTAATGGAAAAGATACTTAGAGATAATATATATAAGCATCTTGATAAACAGGGTCGGATTAGGAACAGTCAACATGGATTTGTGCCTGGAAGGTTATGTTTGACTAATTTTCTGGAATTTTTTGAAGAGGTTGCTAGGAAAATTGATGAGGGTAAAGCAGTGGATGTTGTCTATATGGCCATTGGTAAGGCCTTTGACAAGATTCCTCATGGAAGGTTGGGTAAGAAGGTTCAATTGTTGGGTATAAATGCAGGAGTAGCAAGATGGATTCAACAGTGGCTGAACGCCAGAGAGTAATGGTGGATGTCTGTTTGTCAGGTTGGAGGCCAGTGACTAGTGGGGTGCCTCAGGGATCTGTGTTGGGTCCACTGTTGTTTGTCATGTACATCAATGATCTGGATGAAGGTGTGGTAAATTGGATTAGTAAGTATGCAGATGATACTAAGATAGGTGTTGTGGATAATGAAATAGATTTCCAAAGTCTACAGAGAGAATTAGGTCATTTTGAATAATGGGCTGAAAGATGGCAGATGGTGTTTAATGCTGATAAGTGTGAGGTGCTACATCTTGGCAGGACAAATCAAAATAGGACGTACATGGTAAATGGTAGCGAGGAAAACAGTTGAGCAGAGGGATCTAGGAATAACTGCATGGTTCTCTGAATGTGGAATCTCATATAGGTAGGGTGGTAAAGAAAGCTTTTGGTATGCTAGCCTTTATAAATCAGAGCATTGAGTATAGAAGTTGGGATGTAATGTTAAAATTGTACAAGGCTCAATGGAAATAAAACAGAAATCATGCTAATTGGCTCAAAGTCCATACTCTCCAAAACCCACCCGTTCACCATTTCAGTTGATGGCTCACCCATACCCACCTCCTCCCATGTCAAAAGTCTCGGCGTCATTCTGGACAGTACACTTTCCTTTGGCCCCCACATCAGCAATATCACACGCTCTGCATACTTTCATCTCCGCAACATCTCCAGACTCCGCCCCTCCCTCTCCAAAGAAAATACAAAAGTCCTCATCCACGCTCTGGTCACATCCTGCATCGATTACTGCAACGCCCTCCTCACTTGCACCTCCAATAAACTTCATCGCCTCCAATGCAAAGAGTACAGAGCAGATTTACAAGAATATTGCCTGGGTTTCAGCAACGAAGTTACAGAGAAAGGTTGAATAAGTTAGGGCTTTAGTCTCCGGAGCGCAGAAGGTTAAGGGGGGACTTGATAGAGGTCTTTAAAATGATGAGAGGGATAGACAGAGTTGACGTGGACAAGCTTTTAGCATTGAGAGTAGGGAAGATTCAAACAAGAGGATATGACTTCAGAAGTAAGGGACATACGTTTTGGGGTAACATGAGGGGGAACTTCTTTACTCAGAGAGGTAGCTGTGTGGAATGAGCTTCCAGTGGAATTGGTGGAGGCAGGTTCGATTTTATCATTTAAAAATGAATAGGATAGGTATATGGATGGGAAAGGAATAGTTATGGTCTGAGTGCAGGCAGACGGGACTAGGGGAAAATAATTGTTTGGCACTGACTTGTGGGGCCGAGATGGCCTGTTTCCGTGCTGTAATTGTTATATGGTTAAATATGGTGTTAAGCTGGGGAGGGTACAGAAGAGGTATACTAGGGTGCCGAAAGAACTGGAGTGCTTGAGTAGTTGAAGAGGCTTGGACTTTATGTTTCGGAGCTCTGGAGGACGGGGGGGGGGGGGGGGGGGGGGGGGGGGGGGGGTGATATTATAGATGTATATAAGATCATGAGAGGAATGGATAAAATACATGTACAAACTTTTAACCAGAGTCAGGGATTCGACAACCAGACGACATGGTTCAATGTGAGGGACGAGAGATTGAATAGGAACTTGAGCAGCAAATTATTTAAACAACGCATTGTAGGTGTGTTTATTGTATTGCTGGATGAGGCAGGTGCTCTGACAATGTTTAATAAACCTTTAGAGCTGTACATAGATAGGTCAGGTTCCAAAGTGCATTGTCCTAATCTTGTAAGTGGGCCAAGCGTCGATGATGCATGTTCATCAGCAGGGGTCGGTTGGGTTGAAAGGTTTGCTCGCTGAATGAATTTCTGACTCGTCTGAGTATATCTAGTGTTCCTCTTCTGTCTTAGAAGCACAACAATTATGACGGTCTGCTAAATTACTATGTTGTCCATCCTATCCCCACACATGGCGATTCTCTTTACACTTGTCCAACATTTCATTTGTAGTTAACAACCATTATCTTGATCATCATCTCCAATATTCGCCTCCATCATAGTACGAACATCACCATTCGGTTTGGTGAGCTTAGGTAAGGTCTATTACTGTCATGGGTACTGTGGTACATATTTGTGGACATATTTATTTTTCAAGCTATTCAAACGTTTCTGATAAGTCATTTGTCGATGCAAACAGTTCAAACTTGTGCAATAGATAGAGCAAAGAGGAAGATACAGATTGCAGATTATAGTTCATAATATAGAATATCATGCTGAATATCGTTCTTGATTCTCATCGAAACTTGATTCACCTGTAGGGTTGTAAGAATGCAGAACGTGTGTGCAAGCCGCATTATATAATTCCGTTCTACCTTTGCCCTGAGAAACCGACAGTTACAGTTGGAGAATTCTGGTTTTCAGAAAATACAAAAGATTCATTCAAGCCGGTGCAGAAATTCTTATTTAACTGCGTCGAAGTGCACAGCTAGAACGATCTATGATGCAATACTTCTATAGCGTTTGAGACAATACTTATATAGCGTTTGACTCTCTATAAAAAAATAGAGAGAGTTCAGAGGATATTTACTAGAATGTTGCCTGGGTTTCAGCAACTACGTTACAGAGAAAGGTTGAACAAGTTACAGAGAAAGGTTCAAACAAGAGGACATGACTTCAGAATTAAGGGACAGAAGTTTAGGGGTAACATGAGGGGGAACTTCTTTACTCAGAGAGTGGTAGCGGTGTGGAATGAGCTTCCAGTGGAAGTGGTGGCGGCAGGTTCGTTGGTATCATTTAAGAATCAATTGGATAGGCATATGGATGAGAAGGGAATGGAGGGTTATGGTATGAGTGCAGGCAGGTGGGACTAAGGGAAAAAAATTGTTCGGCGCGGACTTGTAGGGCCGAGATGGCCTGTTTCCGTGCTGTAATTGTTATATGGTTATAAGTTAGGTCTTTATTCTTTGGAGCGCTGAAGGTTAAGGGGGGACTTGATAGATGTCTTTAAAATGTTGAGAGGGATAGACGTGGATAAGCTTTTCCCACTGAGAGTAGGAACGTTTCAAACAAGAGGACATGATTTGAGAATTAAGGGACAGAAGTTTAGGGGTAACATGAGGGGGAACTTCTTTACTTAGCTGTGTGGAATGAGCTTCCAGTGAAGGTGGTGGAGGCAGGTTCGATTTTGTAATTTAAAAATAATTTGGATAGTTATATGGATGGGAAATTAATGGAGAGTTATGGTCTGAGTGCAGGTAGATGGGACTAGGGGAGAATACGTGTTTGGCATGGACAAGAAGGGTCAAGATGGCCTGTTTCCGTGCTGTAATTCTTATATGGTTATATGGTTTTACCGAGGCTTGGTGGTGTTGTAAACAATTAACATAAGGTTTCAGATATAGGTTTAGGATTAGTATTATTATTGTTACGTGTACAATGTACATAAGCTGTGTTTTGCATGTTATCCAAGCAGACCAAATATTCCATGCGTAGGAACAATCAATTGGAAGCTAAGTATCAGAGATGGAGCAAAAACGAAGATACATTGTGCAGAATATAGTTTCAGCAATGTAGCACTTCATCTCTAGAGACAAAGTTCGATGTCCTCAATGGGTAAATGTGAAATAAATAGCGCTATAGGTTACGGAAGGACCATTTAGAAGCCAGATTAATGACGAGAAGAATCTACTGATGGTTGGTCCTTTCACGCTTGTGTACTTTCTGCCGACTGGGACAGGGAGACGAAGAAATGGTCGTGGTGAAACAGGCATTTGGCTGCTTTCCAAGGCAGTGTGAAGTATAGACGGAGTCAGTGGCGAGACGTATGGTCTGTGTGATGCTCTAGACTACATCTAGAAATATGTGCCATTGCTTGCGTTCTATCCAGAATACAGTATCGGCATGCTTACTGTGTTAATCCCCATTCCTCGCCTTCTCAGCACATTTGCCCTGCATTCCTTTGTGCTTAACAACGATTAGCATTTTCTAACATATCAAGAACGTCTGGGTCACGTGTCAATCTTAGTCTCCATCATAGTACAAACATTCCCACTGTGAGCATAGTAGATACTTATCCCAAATCATTAGGCGAGGTTAGGGCTCATATTGCCACATGGACTGAGGTGCAGTGGAAAGGTTTGTTTTGCATGGTGTCCAGTTAGTTCAAATAGACCACTCACAGATACAATCAGTTCAAATTCAAGTACAATAGATGGAGCTAAGGAACAGATACAGGGTGCAGAATATAGTTCATGATGCAGAACATCAACTGAATATGTTTCTGTATTTTCACCAACACTGATATGTCCGTGCATTTGGAAAAATTAACAAGCTGTGGTCAAGCCACATTGCATATTTCCGGTCTACCGTTTGTCTTGGTACTGCATCTCTTTCAGTTGGAGAATTTGTGTTCTGCAAATACACACAAGTTTATAGAACCTGGTGTAAATTTTCTCATTTAAAATGTGTCGAGGGGCACATGTTGAACGATAAATCTGTAGCAATGTTACATAATTTTGAGCTTTACAAAATCAAGTCTTTAATTTATCCCATAAAGCATAAAATAAGTTTAATTTGACACTTGATTCACTTTCATATCTTCAGTATTAAAAATGTTATGGCAATTTTCATACTCGGAAATTGGCATCTTGTTCCCTTTTGCTTTTTCATTGACTTAACACAAAAGCTGTGATCGAGAACATTTAAAGGCCGATAAATGTCTTAAAATTTAAGAGAACCGAAAGAAATGTTCAGTTATTGTAGATTGAAGCATTCTGAAATATATATGAAACAATCTTACTTAGATGAATTGAAACTAAAGCATATAATTAGTTAGTTACCTAATTGTAGCTAATTACAAAATGCAATTACTAGATCTAAACATCTATCAATTTCTTAAGAATAGATTAACATTTTTAAATAGCCTAAGTGTTCAAATAACATTTACACAATAATTCAGAATATAACATAATTTTTAAATCTCATTGTCATGGGTTTATAGGCCAAATGGAAGGAATTTAATGTTTAATACCTGTAAATTAATGGCCATTTAAATCAACTTGCGAGTGGGATTTACTGGACCGGGACCATTTAGAACGTCCAGATACAGTGAATTTAGTCCCCCATATCTGCAGCAAAAACACTGCCGGTTCTTCAGGGGGGAAATCACCGTTTCGCGAAATTAAAATGTGAATTAAATACATCTTAAGCAACACTTTTATACATAAAAATAAACTACTTTATTTTACCTGGTCCTGCAATGAAAGAGCTGCATACTGCCATTAGCAAACAACAGACGCACAACCCAGAGGCAGCCTTCATTGTTGCGGGTGACTTCAATCAATCCAACCTGAAGACTGTACTCCCCAAATTCCACCAACATGTCTCCTTCCCCACTAGAGTAGACAAGACACTGGACAAAGTCTACACTAACATGGCTGAAGCTTACAAAGCCGCCCCCCTCCCCCACCTTGGTCAGTCTGATCACCTCTCATTGTTCCTGCTCCCTAAGTACTCCCCACTCATCAGACGGGTTAAACCAACTGTGAGGACAGTTAAAGTCTGGTAAGAGGAAGCGGGCTCCACACTTCAGCAGTGTTTTGGAAACACTGACTGGAAGGCGTTTGCAGCCCAGGCCACCCTTGACTCCCACACGGACATTGATTCCTACACATCCTCTGTTCTGGACTTTATAAACTCCACCATCAATAGTGTCAACTCCCTCAAACGGGTGACCATATTCCCGAATCAGAAGCCATGGATGAACAGCGAGGTCAGGCTACTGCTGAAAGCACGGGACACCGCTTTCAGGTCAGGCGATGCTCGAGCCTACAGTTCATCCAGGGCTAACCTGAAGAGGGGCATCAAGAAGGCCAAGCACTGCCATAAGCTCAGGATTGAGGAGCACTTCAACAACAACTCCGACCCCCGACGCATGTGGCAAGGCATCCAGGCCATCACGGACTACAGACCCTCCAACACCACCCCCACATCCAGCGACGCCTCCTTCCTTGAGGAGCTTAATCACTTCTATGGCCGCTTCGACAGGGACAATCTAGAGACAGCCATCAAGGCTGTGCTCCCTGCTGATCACCAACCCCTCACACTCACCCCCTACGACGTGTACGTGGCACTGAGTAGGACTAATGCACGTAAGGCTGCTGGCCCTAACGCATCCCCGGGCGCGTCCTCAGGGCCTGTGCTGCGCAGCTGACAGACGTCTGGACTGACATCTTCAACCTGTCACTTGCCCAAGCAGTTGTCCCCACGTGCCTTAAAACCACCTCCATCGTGCCAGTGCCAAAACACTCCACTGCGGCAAGCCTCAACGACTTCCGCCCAGTTGCACTTACCCCCATCATCACCAAGTGCTAGTCCTGGCACACCTCAAAGGCTGCCTACCCGCCACACTGGATCCCTATCAGTTTGCCTACCGCAAGAATAGGAGTACGGAGGATGCCATCTCAACGGCACTTCACTCCGCCCTTTCCCACCTCGACAACAGAGACACTTACGTAAGAATGATGTTCATCGATTACAGCTCAGCATTCAACACCATTATACCATCAAAACTGATCACCAAACTCGGTAACCTGGGCATCGACCCCTCCCTCTGCAACTGGATACTGGACTTTCTAACCAACAGACCCCAGTCTGTTAGGTTAGACAAGCACACCTCTTCAACCCTCACCCTGAACACCAGCGTTCCACAGGGCTGTGTGCTGAGCCCCCTCCTCTACTCCCTCTTCACCTATGACTGCACACCTGTACATGGTACGAACATCATCATCAAGTATGCAGATGATACAACGGCGATTGGCCTCATCAGCAACAACGATGAGTCGGCCTACAGGGAGGAAGTCCAGCACTTAGCAGCATGGTGCGCTGACAACAACCTGGCCCTTAACTCCAAGAAGACCAAGGAGCTCATTGTCGACTTCAGGAAGTCCAGGGGCGGCACGCACACCCCCATCCACATTAACGGGATGGAGGTGGAACGTGTTTCTAGCTTCAGGTTCCTGGGAGTCAACATCTCCGATGACCACTCTTGGACCCACAATACCTCAACTCTGATCAAGAAGGCTCACCAGCGTCTCCTCTTCCTGCGGAGACTGAAGAAGGTCCATCTGTCTCCTCAGATCCTGGTGAACTTCTACCGCTGCACCATCGAGAGCATCCTCACCAACTGTATCACAGTATAGTATGGCAACTGCTCTGTCTCCGACCGGAAGGCATTGCAGAGGGTGGTGAAAATTGCCCAACGCATCACCGGTTCCTCGCTCCCCTCCATTGAGTCTGTCCAAAGCAAGCGTTGTCTGCGGAGGGCGCTCAGCATCATCAAGGACTGCTCTCACCCCAACCATGGACTGTTTGTACTGTTGCAACTAGGTTGTCGTGGGGTTCGTACTATGCACGTAATGTTGGAAGGGACGTCAACAACTATGCACCAGTATCCCTGGTTAGTGTAGCATCTTCCGTATTGTCTATTGTCGGTGTTAGGGGTAAAGTTACACGGCATTAGTGGTTCTACTCTGGTACCCGAAGAGTTTTGACAGCTGGGTATGAATGCTTATTGTCGCCAGGTAATGGCAAACAGTTAGCTGGTGGGGCTAAGGACTCGTCATAATAGATGGTGACAGCTTTGACCGGAACTGGCTTCTCATCTTGACACTTTACTTATCGTTAAATCCTTCCCCACTCAGGAGATACTGTAAATAGGTTAATAACAGATTTCATAGCGGGGTAACACACAACTTGCCCTTTACCAAATAATTCATTATGGGCCCGTATAAACACGTTACTGTCTTTTTCTTCAAATTCTCCTTTTTCCCGTATTTGTTGTTCAGGTTCTGTCCTTTGTCGCCCCGGGTGGACCTTTAATGCTTCTTGATAACATAGTCCATCATACAAGTGTTTATTTAGAGTTCGGTCCTTCCCGGGGTTCCTCCTGCAAGAGAAGTCAACCCTGCATATCCGGTACCCACATGGAAACTCCCAGAGTGACTGATCAATTAGGTAGAGGCTTCGGGTAGTCTGTTATATTTTGCCATGGCAGTAGTTAATTTTAGTTATGTTCCATCTTCCGAGGACTTCTGGGTCTCTACATTGTACAACATCTCCGGGGGCGCTGGGGCAATAGACAAGAGACAATAGGTGCAGGAATAGGCCATTCGGCCCTTTGAGCCAGCACCGCCATTCAATATGATCATGGCTGATCATCCCCAATCAGTACCCCGTTCCTGCCTTCTCCCCATATCTCTTGACTCCACGATCTTTAAGAGCCCTATCTAGCTCTCTCTTGAAAGTATCCACAGAACCGGCCTCTGAGGCAGAGAAATCCACAAACTCACAACTCTGTGAGAAAACGTGTTTCCATGTCTCTGTTCTAAATGGCTTACCCCTTATTCTTAAACTGTGGGGCCCCGGTTCTGGACTCCTCCAACATCGGGAACATATTTCCTGCCTCTAGCGTATCCAACCCCTTAACAATCTTATATGTTTCAATAGGATCCCATCTCATCCTTCTAAACTCCAGAGTGTACAAGCCCAGCCGCTACATTCTATCAGCATATGAAAGTTCCCCACATCCCGGGAATTAACCTGGTGAACCTACGCTGCTCTCCCTCAATAGCAAGAATGTCTTTCCTCAAATTAGGGGACCAAAACTGCACACAATACTCCAGGTGTGGTCTCATTAGGAATCTGAACTCTGAGCCTTGCGGAATGTGTAGAGCCGAGGGATCTAGGAGTGCGGGTACGAGTTGGGCCGAAGGGCCTCTTTCCAACACTATCACTCCATGACTCCATGACAAAGTGCTGGAGTAACTCAACAGGTCAGGCAGCATCTGTGGAGAGAGGAATGGGTGAAATTTTGGGTCTACACCCTTCTTTGGTTTAGTTCAGTTTAGAGATGCAGCGCGGAAACAACAGGTCTTTCGGCCCACGGAGTCCGCGCCGACCAGCGATCACCCCGTACACTAGCACTATCCTACGCACATTGGGGGCAATTTAGCTATTTTGTGGAAGCCGATTAATTTACAACTGTACCGCTGCACCAGTGTGCAGAGTAGAATTATATAACGGTTTCCACCGCCATAACGCACCCAATATGTGCTCGGAATGTCCTGTTTGCCAGCTTGTTGACCCTCTGTGTTCCCCTCCTGCAGTGTTTAGGAGCCGTTGCTGTGGACGGAGAGACGGGAACGTGAGCGGCCATTGAGGATGGCCGGTGTGCGGGCCGGGCTTCAATGGATGATCTTCGATGGAGGACCACATGACGGGGCACAACAAGGAGAAGCGTTATGAGTGCGACGTATGTGGCAAGGCCTGGCAGTATCCGAGCAAGCTGGAGGCCCACCAGCGGGTGCACATGATAGAACGCCCCTTCAACTGCATAGAGTGCGGCAAGAGCTTCAAGAGGGCGGATGGTCCTAAGGCCCACCGGCGGGTGCACACGGGCGAGAAGCCCTATGGCTGCTCCACATGCGGCGAGAGCTTTAACCAGTTGTCGGGGCTGCGGGAGCACCAGCGGGTGCACAGCAGTGAGCGGCCCTTCACCTGCTGCGACTGCGCCAAAGGCTTCAAGTCGTCCAAGGATCTGAAGGTGCACTGGCGCCTCCACACCGGGGAACGCCCCTACACATGCAGCGACTGCGGCAAAGGCTTCACCCAGTCCAGCGGCCTGCTGGTGCACCAGCGCACCCACACTGGCGAGCGCCCATACACCTGTGCCCAGTGCGGCAAAGGCTTCACCCAATCCAGCAACCTGGTGCTGCACCAGCGCACCCATACCGGTGAGCGCCCCTACACCTGCGCCCAGAGCGGCAAAGGCTTCAAGTCGTCCACGAACTTGAATTTGCACAGGAGGTTGCATACCGGGGAGCGGCCCTTCACATGCAGTGACTGCGGCAAGGGCTTCACCCAGTCCAGCGACCTGCTGGTGCACCAGCGCACCCACACTGACGAGCACCCCTACACATGCGCCCAGAGCGGCAAGGGCTTCACCCAGTCCAGCAACTTCCTGAGGCACCAGCGCACCCACACCGGCGAGCGCCCCTACACCTGCGCCCAGTGTGGCAATGGCTTCAAACAGTCTAGTCACCTGCTGATGCACCAGCGCACCCACACCGGGGAGCGCCCCTTCACCTGTACACAGCGCGGCAAGGGCTTCACCCAGTCCAGGAGCCTGTTGCTGCACCAGCGCACCCACACTGGCGAGCGTCCCTTCACCTGTGCCCAGTGCGGCAAGGGCTTCACCCAGTCCAGGAGCCTGTTGCTGCACCAGCGCACCAAACTGGCGAGCGCACCTACACCTCCGCCCAGTGCGGCAAGGGCTTCACCCAGTATGGCACCCTGCTGACGCACCAGCGCACCCACACCGGCGAGCGTCCCTACACCTGTACACAGTGCGGTAAGGGCTTCACCCAGTCCGGCACCCTGCTGACGCACCAGCGTACCCACACCGGCGAGCGCCCCTTCACCTGCGCCCAGTGGGGCAAGGGCTTCACCCGCTCCTTCAAGCTGCTGTCCCACCAGCGGGTGCACACCGGCGACTATCCCGTCTCCAGGCCGGTGTGTGGAGAGCGCTTTGCCATGGCCTCCCACTCCGTGTCTCACTAGCACGTGCACACCAGTGGCCCGCCCTACGACTGCCCGTACTGTGGCGAGCAGTTTGACAGCTCGCGGGGGTTGCGGTAGCACCGGCTGACCCACGCCGGCGAGCAGCTGCTCCCACTGTGACAAAAGAACATGGGGGTTGCGGGAGCACCAGCGGATACACACTGGAGAGAGAGCATATGTGTGCGCTGAGTGTGGCAAGGGTTTCACCCGCATGTCCATCCTCTGGCAGCACCGGCGTACCCACAGCGGTGAGCGCCACTTCCACTGCCCGTCCTGTGGTAAGGGCTTCACCCGCCTTCACCACGTGCTGGAGCACCGGCGAAGCTACACGGGGCCAGCGCCCCTTCACCTGCCCGCTGGGTGGCAAGGCCTTTGCCCGCTCCTCCAGCCTGCTGGCACACCGCCACGTGGATAGATAGGCTCTGTTTAGGTAAACACAAAATACTGGAAGGAATGGGTAACATTTCGGATCGTTTCTTCAGTCACCAATTCCATCTCTCTCTCTCTATCTCTCTGTCTCTATCTCTATCTCTCTCTCTGTCCCTCTCGCTCCCTCCCCCTCTCTCTCCCTCTCTCTGTATTGAGTTTGTATCCAGAAGTTGGGAGGTCACATTGCAGTTGTACAAGACGTTGGTGAGGTTGCATTTAGAGCATTGCATTCAGTTCTGGGCACCGTGTTACAGGAAAGTTGGCGTCGAGCTGGAAAGGGCGTAGAGAAGATTTACGAGGATGTTGCCGGGACTCGAGGGGCCTGAGCTACAGGGAGAGGTTAGGGCAGGGCTGGGACTCTATTCCTTGGAGCGCCGGAGGATGAGGGGTGATCTTATAGAGGTGTACAAAATCACCAGAGGAATAGATCGTGGAGATGGACAGAGTCTCTTGCTCTGAGTAGGGGCTTCGAGGACCGGAGGACATGTGTTCAAGGTGATGGCGGGGTTGGGAAATATTGAATAGAAATGTGAGGGGCAACACAGAGGCTGGTGGGTGTATAGAACGAGCTGTCGGTGGAGGTAGATGAGGCTGGGACTATCGCAACACTTGGTCAGGTACATGGATAGGACAAGTTTGGAGGGATATGGGCCAAACGCTCGCATGTGATTCTTGTGTAGATGGGGCATGTTGGTCGGGGTGGGACTAGTGTAGATGGGGCATTTTGGCCGGGGTGGGACTAGTGTAGACGGGGCATGTTGGTCGGGGTGGGACTAGTGTAGATGCGGCATGTTGGTCGGGGTGGGACTAGTGTAGATGGGGCATTTTGGCCGGGGTGGGACTAGTGTAGCTGGGGCATGTTGGTCGGGGTGGGACTAGTGTAGATGGGGCGTGTTGGTCGGGGTGGGACTTGTGTAGACGGGGCATGTTGGTCGGGGTGGGACTAGTGTAGATGGGGCATGTTGGTCGGGGTGGGACTAGTGTAGATGGGGCATTTTGTCCGGTGTGGGCAAGTTGGGCTGAAGGACTTGTGTCCGCACTGGATCTCTTTCTCTCTCTCTCTCTCTCTGGCTCTGTGTCCCTCACTGTCTCTTTCTGTCTGTCCGTCTCTCTCTCGCTTCCCCCCCCCACACCAAAGTCACACCAGCTTCTAATTTTCAGCCGGTTTCCTTTACTGTGTCTCTCTCTCTGTCTCTCTCTCTGTCTCTGTCTCTCTCTCTCTGGCTCTCTGTCTATATCTGTCTCTCTCTCTTTCTCTCATTCTTTCTCGCTGTCTCTCATTGTCTCTCTCTCTCTGACTCTCCCTCTATCTCTCCCTCTCTCTATATATATCACCCTGTCTCTCTCTCTTTCTCTATCTCTCTGTCTCCGTCTGTCTCTCTTTCTCTCTCTCTGTTTCTCTCTTCCTCTCTCTATATGTCTCTCTCTCTATCTCTGTATTTCTGTCTCTCCCTCTGTCTCTGTCTCTCTTTCTCTCTCCCTCTCTCTCTCCCTCACTCTCCCTCAGTCTCTCTCTCTCTCTCTCTCTCTCTCCCTCTCTGTGACAGAGGATTTGGGTGAACTTAGACCCATTCCTGCCAACCGTGGGCCTAACTGCAGATAGATACATAACGTACTCAACACATAGGACAGGAAAGAGAAATGATCTGCAAATAGAAACGCCATTGGCCAGGACAGATATTTATAAGGACTCGTTCTTTGTAAGAACCGCAATGGAATGGAATAAACGAGACAACAATATCGTCTAAATGTTTAAGAATGAACTGCAGATGCTGGAAAATCGAAGATAGATACAAAATGCTGGAGAAACTCAGCGGGTGAGGCAGCATCTATGGAGCGAAGGAATAGGTGATGATTCGGGCCGAGACCCTTCTTCAGACGCAAGACCCATTTCCTTCACTCCATAGATGCTGCCTCACAAGCTGAGTTTCTCCAGCATTTTTGTCTAACAACAAGTCAAATCACCTTCACTGGACAATAGACAACAGATGCAGGAGGAGGCCATTCGGCCCTTTGAGCCAGCACCGCCATTCAATGTGATCATGGCTGATCATCCACAATCAGTACACCGTTCCTGCCTTCTCCCCATATCCCCTGACTCCGCTATATTTAAGAGCCCTATCTAGCTCTCCCTTTAAAAAAACATCCAGAGAACCGGCCTCCACTGCCTTCTGAGGCAGAAAATCCCACAGACTCACAACTCTCTGGGTGGAAATGTTTCTCCTCATCTCAGTCCTAAATGGCCGACGCCTTATTCTTAAACCGTGGCCCCTGGTTCTGGACTCCCCCACCATCGGGAACATGTTTCCTGCCTCTAGTGTGTCCAAACCCTTAACAATCTTATGTTTCAATAAGATACCCTCTCATCCTTCTAAACTCCAGAGTGTACAAGCCCAGCCGCTCCATTCACTCAGCATATGACAGTCCCGCCATCCCGGGAATTAACCTGGTGAACCAACGCTGGGCTCCCTCAATAGCAAGAATGTCCTTCCTCAAATTAGGGAACCAAAACTGCACACAATACTCCAGGTGTGGTCTCACCGGGGCCCTGTACAACTGCAGAAGGACCTGTTTGCTCCTCTGGTTATGATGGCCTATTTCCTTCGCTCCATAGATGCTGCTGCACCCGCTGAGTTTCTCCAGCATTTTGTGTACCTTCGATCTTCCAGCATCTGCAGTTCCTTCTTGAACACTTTGCCTAGGTTGTCCGGCTGGCAACAGGGGAAAAAAGTTAAGCAAGAGCCCTGGAATGGGTGAAATTTTGGGTCGACACCCTTCTTTGGTTTAGTTCAGTTTAGAGATGCAGCGCGGAAACAACAGGTCTTTCGGCCCGCGGAGTCCGCGCCGACCAGCGATCACCCCGTACACTAGCACTTTCCTACGCACATTGGGGACAATTTAGCTATTTTGTGGAAGCCGATTAATTTACAACTGTACCGCTGCACCAGTGTGCAGAGTAGAATTATATAACGGTTTCCACCGCCATAACGCACCCAATATGTGCTCGGAATGTCCTGTTTGCCAGCTTGTTGACCCTCTGTGTTCCCCTCCTGCAGTGTTTAGGAGCCGTTGCTGTGGACGGAGAGACGGGAACGTGAGCGGCCATTGAGGGTGGCCGGTGTGCGGGCCGGGCTTCAATGGATGATCTTCGATGGAGGACCACATGACGGGGCACAACAAGGAGAAGCGTTATGAGTGCGACGTATGTGGCAAGGCCTGGCAGTATCCGAGCAAGCTGGAGGCCCACCAGCGGGTGCACATGATAGAACGCCCCTTCAACTGCATAGAGTGCGGCAAGAGCTTCAAGAGGGCGGATGTGCTGAAGGCCCACCGGCGGGTGCACATGGGCGAGAAGCCCTATGGCTGCTCCACATGCGGCGAGAGCTTTACCCAGTTGTCGGGGCTGCGGGAGCACCAGCGGGTGCACAGCAGTGAGCGGCCCTTCACCTGCTGCGACTGCGCCAAAGGCTTCAAGTCGTCCAAGGATCTGAAGGTGCACAGGCGCGTGCACACCGGGGAACGCCCCTACACATGCAGCGACTGCGGCAAGGGCTTCACCCAGTCCAGCGGCCTGCTGGTGCACCAGCGCACCCACACTGGCGAGCGCCCCTACACCTGTGCCCAGTGCGGCAAGGGCTTCACCCAATCCAGCCAACTGGTGCTGCACCAGCGCACCCATACCGGTGAGCGCCCCTACACCTGTGCCCAGTGCGGCAAAGGCTTCAAGTCGTCCACGGACTTGAAGTTGCACAGGTGGTTGCATACCGGGGAGCGGCCCTTCACATGCAGCGACTGCGGCAAGGGCTTCATCCAGTCCAGCGACCTGCTGGTGCACCAGCGCACCCACACCGGCGAGCGTCCCTACACCTGCTTCCCAGTATGGCAATGGCTTCAAACAGTCTAGTCACCTGCTGGTGCACCAGCGCACCCACACCGGGGAGCGCCCCTTCACCTGCACCCAGTGCGGCAATGGCTTCAAACAGTCTAGTCACCTGCTGGTGCACCAGCGCACCCACACCGAGGAGCGCCCCTTCACCTGCACCCAGTGCGGCAAGGGCTTCACCCGCTCTGACCAGCTGCTGGTGTACCGGCGCACCCACACTGGCGAGCGTCCCTACACCTGCACCCAGTGCGGCAAGGGCTTCACCCGCTCTGACCAGCTGCTGGAGCACCAGCTCACCCACACTGGCGAGCGTCCCTACACCTGTGCCCAGTGCGGTAAGGGCTTCACCCAGTCCGGCACCCTGCTGACGCACCAGCGTACCCACACCGGCGAGCGCCCCTTCACCAGCGCCCACTGCGGCAAGGGCTTCACCCGCTCCTCCAAGCTGCTGTCCCACCAGGGGGTGCACACCGGCACCTATCCCGTCTCCATGCCGGTGTGTGGAGAGCGCTTTGCCATGGCCTCCCACTCCGTGTCTCACCAGCACGTGCACACCAGTGGCCCGCCCTACGACTGCCCTTACTGCGGTGAGCAGTTTGACAGCTCGCGGGGGTTGCGGCAGCACCGGCTGACCCACGCCGGCGAGCAGCTGCTCCCACTGTGACAAGAGAGCACGGGGGCTGCGGGAGCACCAGCAGATACACACTGGAGAGAGAGCATATGTGTGCGCTGAGTGTGGCAAGGGTTTCACCCGCATGTCCATCCTCTGGCAGCACCGGCGTACCTACAGCGGTGAGCGTCCCTTCCACTGCCCGTCTTGTGGTAAGGGCTTCACCCGCCTTGACCACGTGCTGGAGCACCGGCGAGTCTACACGGGGCCAGCGCCCCTTCACCTGCCCGCTGTGTGGCAAGGCCTTTCCCGCTCCTCCAGCCTGCTGGCACACCGCCACGTGGATAGATAGGCGCTGTTTAGGTAAACACAAAATGCTGGAAGGAATGGGTAACATTTCGGATCGTTTCTTCTGTCACCAATTCCATCTCTCCAGAGATGCTGCCTGTCCCGCTGAGTTACTCCAGCATTTTGTGTCCTTTTTTGTAAACCTGCATCTGCAGTTGCTTGTTTATAAACCATTCTGGTTAACCATCTCTGCACCTTCCCCAAAGCGTCCACATCAATCCTCTTCTTCTTCGAGTCCGTTGCAATCTCAGATGTCGTTCTGCCAGTATCTGGCGCAGGTCACAGCTGGTCGGGTCGGTTCAGCCAGGTCCTGGGGGCTGCACTGGGGGGCGTCGTCACACTCCAGTAGGTGGGACATTGTCTGTACTGCTCCACAGCTGCATGTGTCTTCTGCCTGGTGGTTCCATGCTTTCATAAGTGTTTTGCACCTCCCCTGCTCCACTCGTAATCTGTTGAGGGTCTTCCAGGTTGGCCATGGGAGGTCATGCCCGCTGGCGAGGCATTCAGTCGGAGTGATTCCTCTCTCCATCCAGTCGCAGGCTCGTGTGTTGAGCTGGTTCCATTCATCTTTCCAGATGTTGGTCCTTGCTGTTTCTTTGGTTGTCTGGAGAGGTGGGACTGTCTGCAAGAAACTGGCTCTGGATTTCAGTTGGGGTGGAGGTGCTATGTGTCCGTGCAGGGGGTGCCTGGTATCGATCTCCTGTGCTCTCCGCTCGTCTTGGGCGACGATGGATCGTCTGATATGGGGGGGGGGGCAATACCAGCTAGGGCGTAGAGGCACGGGACTGGCGTTGTCTTTATGCATCCCGTGATAATGCGGCAGGTGTCGTTGAGGGCTGTGTCAACCAGTTTGGTGTGGTGGGAGCGGCTCCAGCTTGAGCACGCGTATTGAGCTGTGGAGAAACACAGGGCTAGGGCAGTTGCACGGATGGTTGGTGGATCAGCGCCCCACTTTGAGTTTACCAGGTTGCGCAGGATGTTGTTGCGAGTGTTGACCTTGGCTTTGGTGTTCTGAAGGTGGGTTTTGAAAGAGAGTGTCCTGTCGAGTGTGACTCCGAGGTACATGGGGTGGAAGTGGTTGGAGAGTTTGTGGCCATCCCATGAGACACTCAGTTGTTTTCCTGCATCTCGATTTTTAAGATGGAAGCTGCATAGTTGGGTTTTTGATGGGTTGGGTTTCAGGTGGTTGTTATTGTAGTAGGTTGTCATCTCTTGGAGGGCGCTATCCAGGACAGACTCGATCTTCTGGAAGTTCTCCTGTTGGGTGGTGATGCAGAGGTCATCAGCATAGATGAAGCGGCGGCATTGTGGGGGAAATGGTTGGTCGTTGGTGTAGATGTTGAAAAGGAGGGGGGCCAGTACGCTGCCTTGTGGTAGGTCATTCTTTTGGGCTTTCCATTTGCTCTTCTTGTCGTTTAGTTGAACGAAGAAGCACCTGTTGTTGAGAAGGCTTTTGATGACTTGGCACAGGTCGAGGTCACCAGTCATGTCAAAAAGTTTCCTGATCATGGTGCGGTGCTGGACAGTGTCGTAGGCAGCGGCGAGGTCCTGTAATGGAGTCCTGTAATGGAGTGATCAGAACTGTATGCAATACTCCAAATGCTACCTGACCAATGTCCCATAAAGCTGCACAGATACATTCCTCTCTCTCCTCTCCTTCCACTCTCCCCCACTCGTACACAAATTCTCTCCATTCCACCCTCATGTGCCGCCTTTCTCTCTCACACACTCCCTTACTCGCTCAGTCTCTCTAGCACACTCCTTCTCTCGCTCCGTCTCTCACACACACAGTCCCGCTCTCTCACACACACACACACACACACTCCCTCTCTCTCACACTAACAACTCTCTCTCTCTCTCTCCCTCTCTCCCTCCCTCCCTCCCTCTCTCAAACACACTCCCTCTCTCCCCAACACATGCACTTTCTCTCTCTCACACGCTATCACACACACTGTTTCTCTCACATACACACACTCACGCACACACGCTGAACACCTCGGTTCGCAATAACCAACCTGATCTCCCGGTGGCTCAGCACGTCAACTCCCCCTCCCATTCCGAATCCGACCTTTCTGCCCTGAGCCTCCTCCATGGCCAGTGAGGTCCACCGTAAATTGGAGGAGCAGCACCCAAACCCAAATTCAACCCAAAATGATGCTTATTTTCTTCGTTCCATAGATGCTGCCTCACCCGTTGAGTTTCTCCAGCATTTTTGTCTACTTGCCATTTTCCAGCATCTGCAGTTCCTTCTTAGGCATTTTAAAGTGTTTTTTTAAAGAAAGTTTTGACACATTTGTGCCTTACGTAACAAATAAAGCAAGTTTATCCCGACCTCACTGTGAACGGGTTGTCCTTCTGGAATGGGCAGCTGTACTGAAGCTGTGCCAAGATTTGAGCATAAGGCTGGCATTGTAATTATATGGGTCCAACCTCCCTTGTTTCCCTTAGGCTACGGATCTTTCACTCAGATTTAGAAGGTGTGTTTTATTGATAAGAAAATGTATAATTATTCTAAATTTCCTTTGTTCTTTGAGCGGAGCCCGAGAAGCACTGAGCAACGTGTGTGTTCCTTGTAGATCTCGCCACTCCCGTCTGGCAAATTGATTAAAAGATTGTTTTGGTTTACCTTTAACCATTAAAAGATTGCTTTGGTTTACCATGAACAATTTTGTTGCTGTCTGCCTTCTTTCAGAGACGAACTTTGACAACTGTGCTCTTTGGAATTCATAATTCAGGTTGTGCTATTAATAACGGAAAAAAATGTCAACAATCTCCAGAAATTATAAGAAATTATTCTCGCTTCCATGCATATCTGTAGCCGTAGGACAGTCACACACCTCCCCACTACATCAAATATAGTTCCTGTACTTGGCAATCTATATTACTAAAACTCTGTTCTTGACCGCCTTTCCCGATCTGTGCGGCGATTTCCGAGAGAACGCCACCACCTACAGCCGTCACTTTTGGCCACCTCCCTCAGAGCCCCTCTCTGCCGCAGGTGTGCCGAGGATTTTTCCCCTCGATGAAATATGACCGAGATATTAATGTCGGCAGGCAGGAGAGGGAGGGGCTATAAAACCCGGAAGCGTCCCGCTTCAATCACTTTCTTCCCGACCACGAAGTGAAAGGGTCACGGCTCTCTGAGCTGCAGCTCTGCTCCGAGGTGAGTGCTTTTTCAGCCAATTGATATGTATGTTATTCACCATGCTCTGAAGTTTCTTGGCATTTTGTTGGAAAGAGTTTGTATATTTGTCTATCTACATTGTGTTTGAACTGTGAATTGAACATGAAATGCATGTTGTCTATCTACATTGTGTTTGAAATGTGAATTGAAAATAAAAACCGTTTGTAAATTTGTCTATCTACATTGTATTTGAACTGAATTGAAAATAAAAACCATTTGTTATTTTTAAAAACCGTTTGTGAATTTGTCTATCTACATTGTATTTGAAAATAAAAACTATTTGTTATTGTTATTGTTATAAAGCGTTTTGCAATTTTGTTTCTCTTGGGTTTTAAAATGGTTGCACCGTTTTTTTCTTGATTCCTTTGGTATCTAAAAATTCTCAGAAGTGATAAATCTGGCTGTAAATTTTTTTCAGATGCGTTTTAATTTTGTACGTAAAAACCCACTTGAGAACCATGGGCGATTTATAAAAAAAATCAGCCAGATTTATCACTTCTGAAACTTTTTAGATGCCAAAGGAATCAAGAAAAACACAAATAATGCTTTAGTGTTGATGAAATGTAGTGAGCAAACGGCCACTGTTCGCTAAGCACTCTGTTTGTTGTCCCTTCAGCTCTCACTTCTCTCTACTGTCATTTCGCCTCACTTTTGGAATTCTGAAGGAGGCTAAATGTCTCACATGCTCATCCCGATTTCCATAATTATTTGCAGCTCAAAAATGGACATTTTCGGCGGGTTTTAACGGATCCGCTACGTTCAGATTCAGATTCAACTTTAATTGTCGTTGTCAGTGTACAGTACAGAGACAACGAAATGCGGTTACCATCTCCCTGGAAGATGGAGTTGGAAACAATGGTAAGTGCCTACCTGCAGTACATCGCGTGTAATCCATTTGGTGTAGCGTTCACCATCTATTCTCTCATTTCCCCAAAGAGTCATGTTCCCCCCCTTCCCCCTCTCTCTCTTCCCCCTTCTAACCCACCCCACACCCCCCCCCCCACACCCCTCACCCCTCACCACCGCCATTTTAGCTACTGGCTGCCAGAAGTCCATGAGTGTGAAGCCGGGGGCGGCCATTTTGGATGCTGGCATTTCCCTGTGGTGCTGCAGGTGGCCAACTTCTCTACAGGCAGTCTGCCATTGCAGTCCATTGGGAGTGAAGCCCTGGGCGTCCATCTTAGGTACTGGCAGTCTTCCATTGCAGTCAATGGTAGCGATGCCCAGGGAGGCGGCCATCTTTGGTCAAGGCACTTCCATTGAAGTCAAAGGGACGTGAAGTTCTGGGCGGCCATCTTAATTACTGGCAGCCTCCATTGTTTTTCTCTGTCTCGTTCCCTCTTTCTTTCTCTCCCCTTCTCTGCCTTCCTCTTCTCCTTCTTTTCTCTCACTCTCGTTTCCCTCTCATTGCTCATGAGTGTGAGTGTGTACACGTGCATGAAAGAGAGATGAAATGGTGAAGAGGGGGGGAGAGAGAAGGGGGGTGATAGAGGGGGGGGGGAGGGAGTGTGTTTGAGAGAAAGAGAGTGTGTGTGCATGAGAGAGAGGGAGCGTGTGTGAGAAAGAGAGTGTGTGTAGGAGAGAGAGAGGGAACGTGTGTTTGAGAGAGAGGGAGCCTGTGTGTGAGAAAGAGAGTGCGTGTGTGTGTGTGAGAGAAATAGAGTGTGTGTGAGAGAGGGAGTGTGTGAGAGAGAGAGGGAGCGTGTGTGAGAAAGATAGTGTGTGTGAGAGAGAGAGGGAGTGTGTGTGTGAGCAGGGCTCTCGCTTAACTTTTTTTCCCTGTTGCCAGCCGGGCAACCTAGGCAGCTTTTTATGTTGCCAAATGACAGTTTAGGTGGTCATTTAAGATGGCTTGCATGACGCGTGCGATAAGATGGCTTGCATGACGCGTGGTCAGGTTCGAACACGGGTCTCTGGCGCTGTAAGTCAGCAACTCTACCGCTGCGCCACAAAGTGCTGGAATAAGCCAGCTCACTCCATAGATCTCAGCTTCACTTTATCCTTCCACAGGATCCACACGCTCAATCACAGCTCCTCCACTTACCTGACCTCCACACAGGATCACAAACCTGCCTTTCTCCAGACCAGGCCCCCCAGCGACTGCCGAGTTACTCCAGCACTTTGCCTTTTTATGTAAATGAGCATCTGCAGTTCCTTGCGTCCACCCCTCATTAGAACGTGTTAGACGGACGTGCGCAGCACAACACGTTTTATGAGGAAAAGGTTATAACTTTTTGTAAACAAAATGTTTTACCAGAATGTCGCCTGGATTCGAGAGCTTCAGCTACAGGGCGAGCTTAGGGATAGTTAGGGTCGACTCTCAGAATCGTTTTACGCCAGGCTGGAAATGTCCAAGACTAGAGGGTATCACTATAAGGAGAGAGGGGGAAAGTTTAATGGGGATGCGCGGGGCAGTGGTGGGGGCCTCATGTGCCTGACCTGCGGAGGTGGTGGAGGCAGATATGACAGGGGTGTTTAAGAAGCTTTTAGGTGGGCATGTGGAAGTGGAGGGGAGAGACGGATATGGATCATGTACAGGCAGATGAGAGTTTAACCTGCCGTCATGTTCGGCACAAACATTGTGGGCCGAAGGACCCGTTCCTGTGCTGTACTGCCCTACGTTCTAACCGTCCAATCACCAACTAGAGAGAAGACCACACCTACCATCTACTGTATTGGCAGATGTTTTCTGCCGTTCACCTCCGGCGACAAACTCTTTGAATCACTTCTCTCTGGGAGGCGACTCCGGACTATCAAAGCTGCCACAGTCAGACATAAAAACAGCTATTTCCCACGAGCAGTAACTCTATTCAACAGCCAAAAGACCGTAGCCTCTTTTTACTCCGGTACTTTATTTTCACATGTTTGAATTATAATATTTTATTTTTAATTGTCTACAGAATATCTTGTTGTTACCTGCGAGCAAAGCACCAATGTAAATGCCTTGGATGTGGACCTACTTGGCGAATAACATTTTTATTCATTCATTATTATTCATTGAAGACAATAGACAATAGGTGCAGGAGTAGGCCATTCTGCCCCTCGAGCCTGCACCGCTATTCACCGTGATCATACCAATCATCCACAATTAATACCCTGTTCCTGCCTTCTCCCTATATCCATTGACGCCGCTATCTTTAAGAGCTCTGTCCAGCTCTCTCTTGAAAGCATTCAGAGAAACGGCTTCCACCACAATCTGCGGCAAAGAATTTCACAGACTCTCAACTCTCTGTGTGAAAAAGTTCCTCATCTCCGTTCTAAATAAATTACCCCTTATTCTCAAACTATCCCTCAGTCTATGTTTAATCAGACTTTACCTTGCACTAATCGATATTCCCATAATCCTATATCTGTACACTGTGGATGGGTTGATTGCAATCCTGTATTGTCCTTCCACTAACTGGTTAGCACACAACAAAAAAGCTTTACACTGTACCTCTCCCTGTAGCTGAAGCCCTCTAATCCAGGCAGTATTCTGGGAGAACATTTTGTTTTCATAAAGTTACAACAGTCTCGTCGTAAAACATTTTGTGGTTGAAACGTCAGGCTGGGGCACTTGCACCTCACTGAGTTACTCCAGAACTTTGCATCTTTTTTAAAAAGTACGCAGGCATCTACAGTTCCTCGTGGCTATGTTTTCATTTTTTTAGTATGCGTCGACCAGCGATAACCTGTACACTAGGTCTACCCTACTCACTGGGGGCAATTTTCAGAATTAATCTACACACCTGCACATCTTTGGAATGTGGGAGGAAATCGGAGCACCCAGAGAAAACACACACAGTCACAGAGAGAACGTACAAACTCTAGTCCCACCTGCCTGCATTTGGCCCATGTCCCTCTCAACCTTTCCAGACCTGTCAAAATGTATTTTAGATCAAAGATAAGAAACAAAATGCTGGAGTAACTCAGCGAGACGGGCAGCATCTCTGGAGAGAAGGAATGGGTGACGTTTCATGTTGAGACCCTTCTTCAGAGTGACGACGAGAGTGGGCACAGAGATAAAATGTAGTCAGAGACAGTGAGAATGTTAAACTGAGTTCTTTTGTCAACCTAAAGTCAAGAAAACTTGACTCAAATGCTTGTAGCTGTTGGAATTGATTCTTTATTCAGTACTGAGACAATTCTTTGAACCTTCCAAAACAGAGCTAGAAGCTCAGGGGCAGCTCCAAAGTATTTGTGTTTTTGATACAAACTCATTGCTTTATACAGGTATTTAGACATTTCAAATACAGAGGGTAGGACAACTGGTAACCAATCATCGGAGTCCTTTTGGTGATTTACAACATCAGTCACATGATCTCCCCTTTCCTGACGTCTTTTTACAATCTTTGTTTGTCTATGGTATAACTCTATAACTTTGTTTTAGAATTATTTTATTTCAACACAGCAAAACCCATGTAGGCTTTTATCAAAGACCACTCTTCAAAATATAAGATACATACAATGATCACTCAAGTCATACACATTTTCTATACCAAGAGAAAAGATATTTCTATAAATCTAAACAATTTCTCTAAGTCTAAAGTGTACCTTTCTACTAAGACAATACATTGCATAATTGGTGTTATATAATTATACACATTTTGAAATACCATTACCTATGTCTTTAAAACATTCATTATATAAGTTTGCTGAATTACAGTTTCTAAGTTCAAAACGCACATTTCCATCTCCCATCCAAAGATACATGGGTCGTAAATCTGTCAATTTAGTTAATATGAGTTTGGTGCCTTTCCTGTTATCGGGAAGCAGGATTTCCAATCTCATGTACCAGACAGAACACAATGTACAAAGTACAACCCAGACCATTACGTCAGAATTCCATCTGCATCAACCTTCTATAAACAACTCCCTCAATCTAATTATTTCTCAAAGCAACTATTCCTTCACTTACATCTTATTCCTTACCACACTCATTATAATTTCACACAGCCAAGGCTAACTGCAGTCTATCATCTCTCAGCCTTGAATTCTTTCTCAAACCTAGCATAACAAGCCATAACTCTTCACGTTTATGTCACATTCATAGCTCAAAAATGTGCCATAGAGACAGAGCAGATGACCTAAGAAGAGGCCCTTTATTCAGCTTCCCATTCTTCAACACAAAGCCATATCAAATACAATTTCCTCCAGTGCTATAATTGCCCCAAACAATAACCTAAGCTAAGCAGGTTCAGGTTCAGGCCTCCATGATTTGATTCATCTTTGCCTGTGTGTATGTGTCAGTTTGCACTTTATTTCAGTTCATGAAAACTTTAAGCTTTTCTTTTGCAATTCACCAAGCTTATATAAAAGTCTCTATCCAAGCGGTTCTATTTATATAATATTTCCTCATTCCTCACTCTGGTCATTCTATGACCACTAATAGTAAAATAACACAAGGCAGAGATTCATCAGCATTGGCTTATTAGTCATCCCAGTTGATACCTAACCTCGAGATGCTTTATAGCCCCCAAAACCTGGACCTCCTAGGTCAGCAGGCTGGCTTGTTGACACCAATGCTGTTCCCTACTTCCCTGCTGTGCTTCAAACCCTAGCCCTTATGGTGCTCAATTATTCTGGACTTAATAACATTCCTCCTTTTCCACATTATTAAGTCTCTTACACTCCTCCTCCAACATGTCCTTCTCTACCTGCTGGTTCACACGCACTCTACTTCCATCAGACTCCAACATCGTAATGTCTTCTTCTAGGTGCTGCAATAAGACCTGCCCACCAGTTTCCACATTACCCAAGGCTGTCATTAGTCTGGTGATGATACATTTAACAATAGCAATTCCCACTAACAAACACATGATCACTATTGCTGCATTTATGGCCATGCTGATGATCCAATTATATATTCCCCCAAAACCCCAGTTTCCCCGATCCAACACCCTCCTTCATTCCATCAAGCAGGGTAGTAATGTCCTCTTGATGTTTGGTGATATTACTAGTTCTATCCTGAACTCCCATCATACATTTTTCTTTTACAATAGCACACGTCCCTCCATCACGGGCCAACAGATAATCTAAGGCATATCTATTCTGTAAAGAGAACAGACGCATTTCTGACAGTTGAGTTTTTATTGCTTCCAGGGCTCCAGTAGTGGTATTTCCCAAAATGGTTAGTCCACAAATCATATAGTTTCGATGTTTTGCTGCCAACCCTCCCCCTACACCTCTGAAAGTAAGCAGGCTTAGTACTCCCCATCCTGCAGCACCCCACCTAGATGTTCCCTTTGTAGTTGGGTTTCTCCAATCGGCACAGAATTCGGCGGATACTGCCCTGCGCAGAGTCCTTTGGTTTTGTCGGGACAACTCTCTGGGCAGGGAACGGTGGTGGGGACAGGAGTACCAACAGCTACGTTATTTGGAAAAGGAGGTTTTAGCACATTGGTCCCTTTGCCATTGAAAAAGAAGTAATACCCTTCCTCGGTGTACATGGACCCATGACAGTCCCTGCGTGTATTAATCACCTCGCCACCCTTTACCAGTCCATCCAATTGCTTGAAATCCAATTGCTGTATCTTGGGATGGGCAAGTGATAGAATCCTACAGTTAGATGGGTTCCATTGGCCCACCCACAAAGCAGTTGCAACCCTGCAGAGACTGGGACACATCTTTTGGGAATGGTGCATTGGATGCCCTTAGATGTACTGTTGCAACTAGGTTGTCGTGGGGTTCGTACTATGCACGTAATGTTGGAAGGGACATCAACAACTATGCACCCGTATCCCTGATTAGTGTAGCATCTTCCGTATTGTCTATTGTCGGTGTTAGGGGTAAAGTTACACGGCATTAGTGGTTCTACTCTGGTACCCGAAGAGTTGTGACAGCTGGGTATGAATGCTTATTGTCGCCAGGTAATGGCAAACAGTTAGCTGGTGGGGCTAAGGACTCGTCATAATAGATGGTGACAGCTTTGACCGGAACTGGCTTCTCATCTTGACACTTTACTAATCGTTAAATCCTTCCCCACTCAGGAGATACTGTAAATAGGTTAATAACAGATTTCATAGCGGGGTAA
The DNA here is from genome assembly GCF_010909765.2 of Amblyraja radiata. Taxonomy (NCBI): domain Eukaryota; kingdom Metazoa; phylum Chordata; class Chondrichthyes; order Rajiformes; family Rajidae; genus Amblyraja; species Amblyraja radiata. The sequence goes on along the minus strand of NW_022630648.1, from coordinate 26,901 downwards.
CACACAACTTGCCCTTTACCAAATAATTCATTATGGGCCCGTATAAACACGTTAGTGTCTTTTTCTTCAAATTCTCATTTTTCCAGTATTTGTTGTTCATGTTCTGTCCTTTGTAGCCCCGGGTGGACCTTTAATGCTTCTTGATAACATAGTCCATCATACAAGTGTTTATTTAGAGTTCGGTCCTCCCCGGGGTTCCTCCTGCAAGAGAAGTCAACCCTGCATATCCGGTACCCACATGGAAACTCCCAGAGTGACTGATCAATTAGGTAGAGGCTTCGGTTAGTCTGTTGCATTTTGCCATGGCTGTAGTTAATTTTAGTTATGTTCCATCTTCCGAGGGCTTCTGGGCTTCTACGTTGTACAACATCTCCTTTGCAGAGGTGAAAGATCCTATATGCGTGTCCTGGGACACATCGTCGAATCTCTCCTTTATTTACCTCTGTCTGCAGTAGCATTAGGTTGCATGGCAGGATAAATCGCCTCATTTGAATTTATCTGGAAAATGCAAAGGCTTACAAAAAGTTCATTTCTTGCTTAATTGACTTAATCAAATATTCACTCAAGTTAACCATCCTTCAGTCAGTCAGTCCAGTAATCAGTCGCATATTCTTAACCATATAGCAAAATAAGGATTCAAAACTAAACTTATAATGCTACAACTAAACATATAATGATACAACTAAACTTATAATGATACAACTCCCAAGCAAAGCAGCAATGTAAAAACTAAAAACTCTGAGTTGAAAATAAAATTACTCCTCTCCCCCCTTTTGATTGGGCTCCCCAATCAGTTTGCAGTGGTGCAGATGAACCCATGCAGCACGACCCTCGACCTTGGCAGCGGTTGGAGTGGTGAGGAGGACCCGGAAGGGATCATCCCATCGTGAGTCCAAGTGCTTACGCTTCCAGTTCCTGTCCAGCACATAGCAACATGTCTCAATATTAGATGGAACTTTGAGCGCTGGCGCCTCACCATTTGCAGGCCTGGCCTTTGAATGAGAAGTTCGCAAAGAGCGGGTTAAAGTTAATACATAGGATGTAATTTCCTCGGTCATCTGGTGGAAATGGACCGCTGCGGGGGCATGGAAATGGATCGCCTGGTCATTCCATGGCATCCATAAAGGTTGACACAATTACAGCAAGGAAACATGGCCATCTCGGCCCTTATAGTCCGTGCCGAACACTTATTTTCACCTAGTCCCATCTACCTGCACTCAAACCATAACCCTCCATTCCTTTCCCATCCATATACCTATCCAATTTATTTTTAAATGATAAAATCGAACCTGCCTCCACAACCTCCACTGGAAGCTCATTCCACACAGCCACCACTCTCTGAGTAAAGAGGTCCCCCCTCATGTTACCCCTAAACCTCTGTCCCTTAATTCTCAAGTAATGTCCTCTTGTTTGAACCTTCCCTACTTTCAATGGGAAAAGGTTATCCACGTCAACTCTGTCTATCCTTCTCGTCATTTTAAAGACCCCTATCAAGTCCCCCCTTAACCTTCTGCGCTCCAAAGAATAAAGACCTAACTTGTTCGATCTTTCTCTGTAACTTAGTTGCTGAAACCCAGGCAACATTACAGTAAACCTCCTCTGTACTCTCTCTATTTTGTTGACATCTCCCTACAATTAGCCGACCAACAGTGTACACCATACTCCAGAATTGGCCTCACCAATGCCTTGTACAATTTTAACATTACATTCCAGCTTCTATACTCAATGCTCTGATTTATGAAGGCCAGCACACCAAAAGCTTTCTTTACAACCCTATCTACATGAGATTCCACCTTCGGGGAACTATGCACAGTTATTCCTAGATCCCTCTGTTCACCTGCATTCCTCAATTCGCTACCATTTACCATGTACGTCCTATTTTGATTTGTCCTGCCAAGATGTAGCACCTCACACTTATCAGCATTAAACTCCATCTGCCATCTTTCAGTCCACACAGCCGGCCTAAATCTCTCTGTAGACTTTGAAAATCAACTTCATTAACAACAACACCACCTATCTTAGTATCATCTGCAAACTTACTAAACCAATTTACCACACCATCATCCAGATCATTAATGTACATGACAAACAACAGTGGACCCAACACAGATCCCTGAGGCACCCAATAGTCACCTGCCTCCAACCTGACAAACAACCATCCACCATTACACTCTGGCATCTCCCATTCAGCCACTGTTGAATTCATCTTTCTACTCCAGCATTAATACCCAACAATTTGACCTTCTTAACCAACCTTCCAAAATAAACCTTGTCAAAGGCCTTACTGAAGTCTATATAGACAACATCCACTGCTTTACCCTCATCAATTTCCCGAGTAACCTTTTCAAAATATTCAAGATTAGTCAAACATGACCTTCCAGGCACAAATCCAGGTTGACTGTTCCTAATCAGATCCTGTTGATCCAGATGCTTATATATATATTATCTCTAAGTATCCTTTCCATTAATTTGCCCACCACTGACGTCAAACTAACAGGTCTATAATTGCTAGGTTTACTATTAGAACCCTTTTTAAACAATGGAACAACATGCGCAGTAAGTCAATCCTCCGGCACTATTCCCGTTTCTAATGACATTTGAAATATTTCTGTCATAGCCCCTGTTTTACACTAACTTCCCTCAAGGCTTAACCACATTTATATATTTTTAAAGTGTCAGTACTTCCTCTTCTTTTAATCTCATAGTTTCCATAGCTATTCTACTTGTTTCCCTTACCTCACATAATTCAATATCCTTCTCCAGAGATGTTCTCCAGAGATGCTCCCTAACATTTGTCGTTTCAGGTCAGGACCCTTCCGGTTTGAGTGGGCCAGTGGAGTAGAGAAGCCTCGACAGTTGTTGCAACAACAGTGGATATAAAAAGGTCCAGAGAGGGTAGAAGGCTGGGAAGGGGGAGGGGGGGGGTGTTGAAGACTGGAGACAGGATTGTCACTTGATGGATCGGATTTTCTCCCATAAAGAAAAGCTCAGAGGTGACAGTAGAGCCCTACGTCCCTATGTTCCCAATGTAGGGGAGTCCAGAACCAGGGGGTCGCAGTTTAAGAATAAGACCCGCTGAGTCATTCCACCTTTTATTTTGGTCTATTAACGGATTCAAATCTACCTTAGATCTCCTTTTCTCATCCTGCTTGGCACTCTCCACCGGCATTTTGATACAGGTTTCTTTGTTTCTCAATACGTAGAGTGAATGTTAAAGCTCTGATCTGTTCAATATCTCGCAAACTGTGAACCCACTTCAAGTTGATGGATGGAATGGAGCCCGTCCGTCTCTCATGGTTACGGATGCAGTTCATTGTGATGTCACCGGCCAGGCACATTATGAGGTCACCTCTGATTATGATGGTTTACAAACTTGCGATCTTATGAATGGAAGGCCGGCCCAGAAGGGAATAAACCACTTCACCATATGACCACAGGTCACAGTGGTTATAACCAACTGGACTCAAGTGTTAGATACAAGGAACTCAGTTCAATTGAGTTTATTGTCACGTGTACAGAGAAATGTTTTTGTCGCGTGTTAAAAATAGTTAGGAGAAAGACAATGCATGATTACAATCGAGCCATTTACAATGTATAGATACATGGTAAGGGAATAACGTTTAGTGCAAGGTAAAGCCAGCAAGGATAGTCCGAGGGTCACCAATGAGGTAGATAGTAGTTCAGAACTGCTCTCTGGTTGTGGTAGGATGATTTAGTTGCCTGATAACAGCTGGGAAGAAACTGTCCCTGAATCTGGAGGTGTGCGTTTTCACACTCCTGTACCTTTCCTAATTTACAGTAAGACATTCTTACTATTGAGGGAGTGCAGCGTAAGTTCACCAGGTCGATATCCGGGGTGACGGGACTTACCTATGATGAAAGAATGGGTAGACTGGGCTTGAATTCGCTGGAAATGAGAAGGATGAGAGGATATCTTATGAAAACATATAACATTCTTAAAGGAGCTAAGGCTAGCAGGAACAATGTTCCCGATGTTGGGGGAGTCCAGTACCAGGGGTCACAGTTTAAAAATAACGGGTTAGGCCATTTAGGACTCAGAAGAGGGAAAACATTTTCACGCAGAAAATCTGTAGAATTCTCTGCCACAGAAGGCAGTGGAGGCCAATTCACTGGATGTTTTCAAGTGAGTGTTAGATGTGGCTCTTTGGGCTAACAGAATCAAAGGATATGGGGAGATAGCAGGATTGGGGTATTGATTTTGGGTGATCAGCCATAATCATATTGAAAGGCGGTGCTGGCTCAAAGGGCCGAATGGCCTACTCCTGCACCGATTTTCTATGTTTCTACGTCATGGTGAGTCCAGCACTCGTTGACGTCTGGTCCTGAAGACGGGTCCTGAACCAAAACATCACCCACTCATGTTCTCCAGAGATGCTGCTCAACCCGCTGAGTTACTCCAGCACAAACAATATTAAATCTCAAGTGTTTTCATTTCGAAATACAGTTTGGCAACAGGCCCTTTGGCCCACCGAGTCCACGCCGACCTGTATTCACCTCTACACCCGCACTATCCTACACACTGGGGGCTTTTTTACAAAAGCCAATTAGCCTACAAACCTGCACGTCTTTGGCGTGTGGGAGGAAACCGGGGCACCCGTAGAAAACCCACGCGGGTCACGGGGAGAACATACAAACTCTGTACAGACAGCACCTGGGTCTCCGGCGCTGTGAGGCAGCAACTCTACCGCTGAGCCACACTGCCATGTTGGGGGAAAATACTTTAAAAGCAGCAGAATACTTTTGACATTTGCCAAATGAGAGTTGTCTATAGTCAAAGTGTGTGTAGTTTGTTCCTGGCTCGAAAATACTTCTCCTTTATCAGTTTCACACTTAACTCTATAAACCTAAAGACTCCATTGTTGGAATGCAATTCAATCTTTGACAAATCTGAACACCTTAACAGACAGATATAAAGCACACAGAGGGATTACTGGAGTACATTTTCCCTTTGTGGTCCCTGAGAAATCAGTGGCTGTGGCAGAGAGTTGTTCTGATGTTCTAAGCCATGCCAATCCAGATATGATTGAATGACGGAGAGGACTTGATGTGCCAAATGGAGAAGGAACATCTCATTGGGTTTTAAAGTCTGCAGAGGGCTGACATACAACTTCCTTAGCATCAAGTGAATTGATCAGCATGGTGGTGCAGCGATAGACTGAGAGTTGCTGCCTTACAGTGCCAGAGACCCGGGTTCGATCCTGACTACGTGTGCTTGTAGTTTGTACGTTCTCCCTGTGACCCGCGTGGGTTTTCTTCGGGTGCTCTGGTTTCCTCCCACATTCTAGAGATGTGCCGGTGTGTAGGTTAATTGACGTCTGTAAATTGCCCCTAGTGTGAAGGGTATAGGACTAGTGTACAGGTGATCGTTGGTTGGCGTGGACTCGGTGGGCAGAAGGGCCTGTTTTCACGCCATCTCTCTAAAACAAACTATTGCCGTTACCTCGTTGGTCTCAGTTTAACATAGCTTGTGAAAGTCAGCAAAGTACAAGATTCTTTCAATAGCCCTCAGACCAGTGAGCCCATGTGTTCATATCTTTAACCAGACCAGTGCTTCGAGAGGCTGGTCATAGCACACCTCAAAGGCTGCCTACCTCCCACACAGGATCTCTATCAGTTCGCCTACCGCAAGAACAGGAGTACGGAGGATGCCATCTCAACGGCACTTCACTCTGCCCTCTCCCACCTCGACAACAGAGACACCTACGTGAGAATGCTGTTCATCTCAGCATTTAACACCATTATCCCCTCAAAACTGATCACCAAACTCAGCGACCTGGGCATCGACCCCTCCCTCTGCAACTGGATACTGGACTTTCTAACCAACAGACCCCAGTCTGTTAGGTCAGATAACCAACTCTCACCATGAACACCATGCACTACTATGACTGTATATACATATATATATATTTATTGCTCATATTCTATGTCGCTCTTCTAGAGAGATGCTAACTAACTGCATTCCGTTGTCTCTGTACTGTACACTGCACAATGACAATAAAGTTTGAATCTGAATCTGAATCTGAGGTGAACTTACAAACTCCCGACAGACAAGTACCCGTAGTCAGGATCGAACCTGGCTCGCTGGTGCTGTGAGGCAGCAACTCTACCGTTGGACCACTGTGTGCCCTCCTTAAAACTCCTTATTGCTAATACTCTGTAATCTAGGCAGCATTCTGCACCCTCACCACATCCTTCCTGCAATGTGGTCACCAGAACTGCACACAATGCTTCAAATAATTTTATCTAATCTTCCTCGTCTTAGAAGAGGAGAAAGGAAATAAAGGAAAGGTGTTGTCAAGCAGGAAAGGGTACAGAGAAGATTTATGAGGATGTGGCCAGGATTCGAGGCCCTGAGCTATAGGGAGAGGTTGGGGCAGGGCTGGGAGTCTATTCTGCATAGAGCGCAGGAGGATGAGAGGTGATCTCATAGAGGTGTATAATATCATGAGAGGAATAGGTCGGGTAGACGCACAGAGTCTCTTGTCCAGAGTAGGGGAATCGAGGACCAGAGGACATAGGCTTAAGGTGAAGGGGAAAAGATTTAATAGGAATCTAGGTGGTGACGTTTTCATACAGCGGGATAGTTGGTATATGGAACGAGCTGCCAGAGGAGGTAGTTGAGGCAGGGACTATCCCAGTGTTTAAGATACAGACAGGTACATGGATAGGACAGGTTTGGAGGGATATGGGCCAAACATGGGCAGGTGGGACTAATATAGCTGAGACATGTAGGCTGTTGATAGTAAGTTAAGCCGAAGGGCCTGTTTCCACACTGGATCACTCTCTGTGACTATGACTTTAAGGCTCTATAACTGTAGGAGAAGGCAGGAGAATGGGGTTAGGAGGGAGAGATAGATCAGCCATGATTGAATGGTGGAGTAGACTTGGCCATTCGGTCATCTAATTCTGCTCCTATCACTTATGACCTTATGATGTTTCGAGGGATATGTCAGTGTGTATCTACTCACATTCTACAGTGAGGGTCACATCCCTCTCTACTGTCCCGTGTTCATTCTCCGCCACACACTGATAGACCCCAGCATCCTGCCGTGTCAGCTGAGGGAACTCCATCCACAGCTCGTTGCTGGAACGTGTTGTGTTCAGGGTGACACCGAGATGTCTCCACGTCAGGTTAGATGTTGGGAAACTCTGGACATTGCAGAGGATCGCTGCAGAGTTTCCTTCCTTTATACTGACCCGGGAAATGTCCACGTTGTCGGAGGAAGTGATTGAGAGATTCTGTGGAGCATCTAAAGACAAACGGAGATTTAAACGTGTTCACACGGCAGAGTTCCGCGTGTCAAACAGTACAATACGGAGAGAAACGATAAAGTACGGACGTGACCAGTCTGCAGAAGGGTCTTGACCTGAAACGTCACCCATTCCTTCTCTATAGAGAGGCTGCCTGACCCGCTGAGTATCTCCAGCTCTTTGTGTTTAACCTTGGTTCAAACCAGCGCCTGCAGTTCCTTCCTACACATTTCATCAAGACATCAAAGTGCTTCACATAATTACATTCACACACACAGGCAAAGGTGGGTGAAGTGTCTTGCCCAAGGACACGCACAGGCAAAGGTGGGTGAAGTGTCTTGCCCAAGGACACAGCGACAGTAGGCACTCCAAGCGGGATTCGAACCAGCTACCTTCCGGTTGCCAGCCGAACACTTAGCCCATTGTGCCATCTGTCGTCAGGTAACGTGGATTGGACTTGTTTGGAGGGATATGAGTCGAAGTAGGGCAGGTGGGATTAGTGTAGATGGGGGTCTTTGGCCGGTGTGGGCAAGTTGGGCTGAAGGGCCTGTTTCCACGCTGTAAGACTCTATTACTTCAAAGATGTTGCCTGACCCACTGAGTTGCTCCAGCATTTTGTGTTTTAAGGAACGTGAGGAGTGACGATACATAGAGGGATGCTTTGAGGGTAGAAAGACCAATATGATCCAACAATGTCAGGCAGAGGTCAGACAGGCTACATACAGGTGGGGGACACAAAATACTGTAGATGTGGGCGGCACGGTGGCGCAGTGGGTAGAGCTGCTGCCTCACAGCGCCAGAGACACGGGTTCGATCCTGACCACCGGTATCTGTCTGTATGGAGTTCGCACGTTCTCCCCGTGTCTTGCGTGGGTTTTCTCCGAGATCTTGAGGATGTGCGTGTGTGTTTGAGTGAGCGAGTGTTAGAGAGAGAGGGTGTGTGTGCGTGTGAGAGAGAATGTGTGTGTGTTTGAGTGAGTGTGTATGTGTGTGAGAGAGGGTGATTGTGTGAGAGAGACTGAGAGTGTGTGTATGTTTGAGAGAGTGTGTGTGTGAGATGGTGTTTGTGTGTGGGAGAGAGAGAATGTGTGTGTGGGTGTCAGAGAGAGGGAGACTGTGTGTAGGTGTGAGTGAGTCCATGTGCGCGGTGAATTCCAGCATTTTTCATGGGCCAATAATCCATCTCTGTTTATAGACATGTCACTGTGTATCTACTTACATTGTACAGTGAGGGTCACATCCCTCTCTGCTGTCCCGTGTTCATTCTCCGCCACACACTGATAGATCCCAGTATTTTGCCGTGTCAGCTGAGTGAACTCCATCCACAGCTCGTTGCTGGAACGTGTTGTGTTCAGCGTGACACCGAGATGTCTCCACGTCAGGTTAGATGTTGGGAAACTCTGGACGGAGCAGAGGATCGCTGCAGAGTTTCCTTCCTTTATACTGACCCGGGAAATGTCCACGTTGTCGGGGGAAATGATTGAGAGATTCCACGGTGCATCTAAAGACAAACAAAGCTGGAAATGGTTCACACGGCAGAATTCCACATGTCCAACAGGACAAAACGGAGAGTAACGATGATGTACGGATGTGACCAGTCTGCAGAAGGGTCTCGACCTGAAACGTCACCCATTCCTTCTCTCTAGAGATGCTGCATGTCCCGCTGAGTATCTCCAGCTCTTTGTGTCTATCTTTGGTTTAAACCAGCACCTGCAGTTCCCTCCTACACATTGTCTGCTCCACTGCACAAGCTCCTCAAGATAAGTCTACTTTGAAGAGGTTCTCCTCCTCTTCCTGACGAGAGTTGGAGTCATAGGGTGATAGTGTGGAAGCAGGCCTTTCGGCCTAATTTGCCCACACCGGCCAACATGTCCCAGGTACACCAGTGCCGCATATGACCCATATCCAACCAAACCTGTCCTATCCATGTACCTATCTAATTGTTTCTTAAACGCTGGGATAGTCCCAGCCTCAACTACCTCCTCTGGCAGTTTTTTCCATACACCAACTATCCTTTGTATGAAAAAGTCACCTATTAAATCTTTTCCCCTTCACCTTAAATCTATGCCCTCTGGTCCTCGATTCCCCTACTCTGGGCAAGAGACTCTGTGCATCTACCCGATCTATTCCTCTTATGATTTTATACACCTCTATAAGATCACCCCTCATCCTCCTGCGCTCCAAGGAATAGAGACCCAGCCTGCTCAACCTCCCCCTATAGCTCACACTCTCTAGTCCTGGCAACATCCTCGTAAATCTTTTCGGAACCATATCCAGCTTGACAATATCTTTCCTATAACACGGTGCCCAGAGCTGAACACAATACTCTAAATGTGGTCTTACCAACGTCTTATCCAACTGCAACATGACCTCCCGGTTTCTATACTCAATACTCTGACCGATGAAGGCCAAAGTGCCAAATGCCATTTCGGCCACCGTATCGACCTGCGACTCCACCTTCAAGGAACCATGCACCTGTATTCCTAGATCCCTCTGCTCTACAACACTACCCAGAGGCCGACCATTAACTGTGTTGGTCCTGCTTTTGTTAGATGTCCCAAAATTCAACATCTCACACTTCTCGGTATTAAACTCCACCAACCATTCCTCAACTCATCTGACCAATCGATTAAGATCCTGCTGCTATCTTTCACAACAATGCAGTTCTGCCACATTCTCTGTAGATGTGAGCGGCACGGTGGCGCAGCCGGTGGAGCTGCTGCCTCACAGCGCCAGAGACACGGGATCGGTCTGTACGGAGTTCGCACGTTCTCCCCGTGTCTTGCGTGGGTTTTCTCCGAGATCTTGAGGATGTGTGTGTGTATGTGCATGTGAGAGAATGTGTGTGTGTTTGAGTGAGTGTGTGTGTGTGGGAGAGGGTGAGTGTGTGAGAGAGGGTGAGTGTGTGAGAGAGGGTGAGTGTGTGAGAGAGGGTGAGTGTGTGTATGTGTGTGAGAGAGTGTGTGAGTGATGGCGTTCATGTGTGGGACGGAGAGAATGTGAGTGTGTGTGTATGAGAGTGTGTGTTGTGTGTGAGTTGTGTGTGAGTGAGTGTGTGTTATGTTTGAGAGACGGTGTGTAGGTGTGAGTGAGTGTGCGTGTGCGCGGTGAATTCCAGCATTTTTCATGGGCCCATAATCCATTTGTGTTTATGTCCTTTCTCAGATTAGGAGACGAAAACTGTACGTAATACTCCAGGTGTGGTCTCACCATGACCCTGTACAACTGCAGTAGAACCTCCCTGCTCCTATACTCAAAACCTTTTTTTGCTGTGAATGTTATATTGTGAATTCTTGTGTGAATGTTATTTGGACACTTAGGTGTTAATCTTTTCTTAAGAAATGGATCGATGTTTAGATCTAGTAATTGAACTTTGTAATTAACTACAATTAGGTAATTATATGCTTTAATTTCAGGCCATCCAAGTATGATGTTTTATATTTCTTTCAGAATGCTTCAGTACAATAACTGAATAGTCATTCAGTTCTCTTAATTTTTAAGGAAGTTATGGGCTTTTGACTGTCCTCGATCACAGCTTTTGTGTTAAGTCAATGGAAAAGCAATAGGGAACGAGATGCTGATTTCCGAGTATGAAAATGACCATAACGTTTTTAATACTGAAGATATAAAAGTGAATTAGGTGCCAAATTAAACTTCTTTTTATGCTTTATCTGATGGGATGAATTGCAGACTTGATTTTTTAAACCACCTCCATCGTGCCAGTGCCAAAACACTCCACTGCGGCAAGCCTCAACGACTTCCGCCCAGTTGCACGTACTCCCATCATCACCAAGTGGTTCGAGAGGCTGGTCCTGGCACACCTCAAAGGCTGCCTACCCCCCACACTGGACTCCTATCAGTTCGCCTACCGCAAGAATAGGAGTACGGAGGATGCCATCTCAACAGCACTTCACTCCGCCCTCTCCCGCCTCGACAACAGAGACACTTACGTAAGAATGTTGTCCATCGATTACAGCTCAGCATTGAACACCATTATACCCTCTAAACTGATCACCAACTCGGTGACCTGGGCATCGACCCCTCCCTCTGCAACTGGATACTGGACTTTATAACCAACAGACCCCAGTCTGTTAGTTTAGACCAACAAACCTCTTCAACCCTCACCCTGAACCTAGGTTCCGGTTACTAAAATGGCCGGGGGGGAAATGCCCACATACATATATACACATACATACATACACACGTATACACATACATATGCACACATACATATGGATAAATTTATATGCATACATACACACATATATAAACATATATATACATACATATATACACACATATACATATACATGCATATATACACATACTTGCATATATACACATACATATATATTTATACATATGATCATTTTCCAACGAACAATAGATTTACGATCAGTTCCTGTGGATTGGAGGATAGCTAATGCTATCCCACTTTTCAAGAAAGGAGCGTGAGAGAAAACGGGGAATTACAGACCAGTTAGCCCGACTTTGGTGGTGTGAAAGATGCTGGAGTCAATTATTAAAGATGTAATAATGGGGCATTTGGATAACAGTAAAATAATTAGTCCAAGTCAACATGGATTTATGAAAGGGAAATCATGTTTGACTAATCTTCTGGATTTTTTTGCCGCAAGGCTTGGTGTTGGGGCCGCAACTGTTTACCATATATATTAATGATTTGGAAAAGGGAATTAGGAGCAAAACTAATGCATACATACCTACATATTTAAATTCATCTGATAAGTTGGTCAAATAACATGGGCACCTTCTTGCTTTTTTTGAGACATGGATTTTTTAAATGTGAATGTCTCAACAACACATTTGTGGGTCAGCAGTATTTTGTACCAACCCCCACAATTTCAAATAATTGTAAATTGAACTTCTTAAACAAGGAAAACAATTTTTATTTACATCATTTTGTGTGGCTGTCAAGGTGGCTGTGTTGACTGTAATTATGAGACTGCCGGGCAGTATCACTGTGAATGGCGGTGGCTGTGTGTTTTAATGCAAGTGTGAAAAGGAGAGTAAATTTAAAGAGACAATGTGAGAACCATCAGGGTTTCATCAAAGAACCAATTTAAAGGCAAGGTTCCATCAATTACAGTATTTTAATTGAAAATCGTACTCTTAATATTCTTCCTAATTAGGCTGTTTGTGTTCCCTCTTGAACCTTGTGTCTCCCAGAGCCTCTGGGGAGGTTCTGGGGATACAATAATCCAATCTTGAGGCAAATAACCATCTTTAAAACTGGCATTGCCTGCCTTTAATTCTACATTCTCCGAGGATGCTGGATGCCACGACAATCTCTTGCAACAAGTACAGAAAGGCAGTCAACTGCAAAAAGATCAGAGAGGAAAGAGTATGGAAGGGAAAGGATTTCAGAATCATAATCAGATTTTATTTGCCATGTTTTGCAACATACGAGGAATTTCATTGGCCAGGTCAGTCATACAATTAAAAGCAACAGCACTCAAAAACACATTTTAATACGGACATTCACCACAGTGACTCCTACACATTCCTCACTGTGATGGAAGGCGAAATAAAGTTCAAGTCCCTTCCTTTTGTTCTTCCTCGGTCGGGGGCCTCAAGCCCCCCGTTCAAACTCCGTTCAATGGTGAACTCCTCTTGGTCTCCAGGCCTATAGTGCTGCACAAATCACTGCACCACATGCATCTATTTATTCCCTTTTCACATGGTTCATGCAGCTGGATATTAACTTGCCGACATGGAAAGAGATGCAGTGAGCATTCAATAGTTCAGACTTCTGGGTGAATTAAGGGGCTGCTTGATGGGCTGAGGGTAATCGAGATTGTCTGATTGTCATTCTTTTGGAAGAACTGATGGAAGTTCTTATGGAAAAGCTGATGAATTGACTACGGGATGAGCTGGTGGGCTCTACGATTGCTGGATGAGTGTTCTAGAAACATAGAAAATAGGTGCAGGAGGAGGCCATTTGGCCCTTCGAGCCAGCACCGCCATTCATTGTGATCATGGCTGATCAGCCCCAATCGATAACCCGTGCCTGCCTTCTCCCCATATCCCTTGATTCCACTAGCCCCTAGAGCTCTATCTAACTCTCTCTTAAATCCACCCAGTGATTTGGCCTCCACTGCTTTCTGTGGCAGGGAATTCCACAAATTCACAACTCTCTGGGCGAAAAAGTTTTTTCTCACCTCAGTCTTAAATGGCCTCCCCTTTGTTCTAAGACTGTGGCCCCTGGTTCTGGACTCGCACAACATTGGGAACATTTTTCCTGTATCTAGCTTGTTCAGTCCTTTTATTCATTTATATGTTTCTATAAGATCCCCTTGCATCTAACAAGAGTGTTTTATTGTCATGTAGAACAATTTCCTGCATCTAGCTTGTCCCAGATAGAACAATTAAATTCTTACTTTCAGCAGCACAACAGAATCTGTAAACATAGTACACTGTAGACAATATGATAAGATCCCCCCTCATCCTTCTAAACTCCAGTGAATTCAAGCCTAGTCTTTTAAATCTTTCCTCATATGACAGTTCTGTTAGGTTATTTGATGGTTAGGACAGGTTTAGAGGGGTATGGGCCAAATGCAGGCATGTGGGACTAGTGTAGATGGGACATGTTGGCCAGCATGGACAAGTTGAGCTGAAGGGCCTGCTTCTACGCTGTGAGACTCTATGACTAGGTGATCTGTTGAGGCTGGTGGTATGCCATGAGGAACAATGGGCATGGACCTTTGTAAACCACCACCTGGTTGAGTCTCCTTAAGTCACCATCGGCATTGATAACATCAGTCAGGGGTTGATGATCTGCAAAAAAACAAGTTGGTCTCATTCTTGTTCTCTCATGCGATACAGGCAGCAGATCAGAACTGCCTGTGTTTGCCCTCTTGGCTGTCTTGTCAAATTACGCTGGAGATTAGAGTCACCCCTGAAACAAACAGTGGCTTGTGATCCACAGGGGAAAAAATAAAATCTAAATGCAGAACAATGGATGGTTTAAATCAAAGAAAATGATACAAAGAGGCCATTAGAGCAATATCGATCTAGGAAACTGAGAGCAGATTTTACAATGCATTTAAACCTCTCCCATTTATATGAGATGCATTCCTGGAATATGTAGGAAGTTTATTGTAACCTAGTGCCCTAGTGGATTAAGGGCGGCATGGTGGTGCTGCGGTAAAGTTGCTGCCTTACAGTGGGTGCTGTCTGTACAGAGTTCGTACATTCTCCCCGTGACTGAATGGGTGTTCTCCGAGATCATCGGTTTCTTCCCACACTCCAAAGACATACAGGTTTGTAGGCTTGGTATAAGTGTAAATTGTCCCTAGTGTGTGTAGGATGGTGTTAGTGTGCGGGGATCGCTGGTCAAAGCGGACGCGGTGGGCCAAAGGGCCTGTTTCCGCGCTGTATCTCTGTAAGAAATAAAAGCAAGGATAAGCCATCTAAGTTCACACCACCATCAGTAAGATTATTGTTGATCCTGCACCTCAACACCTTATTCCCACATTCTCTCCATTATCCTTCATCCTTTTCGTATTTGAAATAAAAAATCTCTCCTTTCAAGGACTCGACTTCCACCATCTCACGCGATCAAGAATTCCAAGATTCCCAGCCCTTGAGTGAAGAAACAGCTCCTTGTCTCATTACTAAATATCATTACCCATATTCTGAGACTTTGGCCCTCGTTCTAGATCACCAGACCAGCCGCAATCTCCACCCACGAGTCCAATCTAAACAGAGATAGACACAAAATGCTGGAGTAACTCAGTGGGTCAGGCAGCATCTCTGGAGAAAAGGAATAGGTGACGTTGCAGGTCGGAAGCCTTCTTCAGACTGCGTTCTGACACTTCTTCTTCTTCTTCTTGCGTATGGCGTGCACAGCCTAAAGTTGGAGGACAACTTGTTCTATTTAATCTTATTTGACTGTGCACACCAGGTTGATTGGATTTGTCGAAACAGGGCGGACCACGTGAAGGTTGCAATCTCCCACCCCGCGTTCTGACACCAAAGAGCAAAATATCCAACGTAGATACAATAATAAATATATCGCCATTTGCATTAGTTTTGTGCAGTTAACAAATCACAATTTCACACAATGTACATAAGACGGCAGTTATTTGACAAATACTCTGCAGTTCGGTGCAGGAGATCTTGTCGACGAGTATTCTGTACCCACTGTTGACATCTGAAATTACAGGAGATATCATTTAGGATTTACTAATAAGAAAAAAGATGATCATAACTACATGCCTGAACAATGGATGATATATCACTTAAATGCAATTGTTTTCAGTTGTATGGAGAGACCTGTATATTGAAGATGCTTTTTGCCTCTAATATGTCAATTTACCTTAAATGTAGAAGAGCTTATTAAAATCTTCTTACAAAGACCATTAAGTATTTTCTTTCTATCCTCTTTTGGACCCAAGGCATAGCAGAGCTGCCAACTCTCACGAAGAGGTAAGGGAGGGAGAGAGGGAAGGGAGGGAGAGAGGGAAGGGAGGGAGATCGAGAGATGAGAGATCGAGAGAAGAGAGGGGAGAGAGAGATCGAGAGATGAGAGGGGAGAGAGAGATCGAGAGAAGGGGGTGGGAGGGCGAAGGGGAGAGGGAGAAGGGGAGACGGAGAAGGAGGAGAGGGAGAGTGGAACGATAGCACATTATAACGTGCAGCCGTCCCATTCCGACCAAAGATTATAGAGCAGAGCTCCTCTCGTACCTTTGATTGCGGCCGCCGCCGCCGAACCTCCCGGCCCACCATTGCACCCAAAGATGATAGAGCAGAGTTGTATAATATTTGATTGCACCCTTCTTCACGGCGGGCTTGTGATCTTTGCTTGTGATGTATCGACAATTCGAGGGATATTACGGGTAACAGCCGCCGCGTTCTCGGACTTGAATCTGAGCTCGAAAACTCTCCTGGTCACTGGGCCTAATGTGTCCCGCGGGCCCTATTTTGGAGACCAATCCCTTACAAAACCAAAAACGTACAGAAGTGTTAAAATTGTCTTTATTATTATGGTAAGTAAAGATCTATTAAAAATAAGTAATACTTTTCTAATGTACCGACAAACCTAGTTTCCCAATGGCCGTTGATGGGAGAACAGAAAATAACATTTTCACCACAGAATATCGACTGAAAATAATAATAATATTTTCTCACCTTTCTTTTTTATTGGGGAACCTAAAGAATAACAGGTTGGGTCGTTTAGATTTACGATTAGAACAATTGATAGCAGAGCAGTGAGGTGAAGATTTAGATAAGGACGCCGCCATGACAGTGTGGGGGGGGGGGGGGGAAGCCCAACAAAATGCCTAAAAAAATGGCGTCGACAATCACACGCGTCATGCTACGCGTTTTTCGAGGAGTGGTCTATCTTGCTCCTCTATAATCTTTGGCCCCGACTCCCCACCATCGCCTCTCCACCATCGCCTCTCCACCATCGCCTCTCCACCATCGCCTCTCCACCTCCCTCCCTCCCTCCCTCCCTCCCTCCCTCCCTCCCTCCCTCCCTCCCTCCCTCCCTCCCTCCCTCCCTCCCTCCCTCCCTCCCTCCCTCCCTCCCTCCCTCCCTCCCTCCCTCCCTCCCTCCCTCCCTCCCTCCCTCCCTCCCTCCCTCCCTCCCTCCCTCCCTCCCTCCCTCCCTACCTCTCTCCCTCCCTCCCTCCCTCCCTCTCTCTCTCCCTCCCTCCCTCCCTCCCTCCCTCCCTCCCTCCCTCCCTCCCGCCCTCCCTCCCTCCCTCCGCCCACAGCCGTCGCCTCACCTGGAGCCTGGACTCTGCTTCACTGGGCCTGAAGCCTCCACGCTGCTCACTCCCACTCTCCTGGGCTTCACTGCGCTGGTTCCTAGAGCTAGTCTGCCCAGCCTTGTTAACCCCAGTGGCTGGTCCACTGAGTCTTCTCCATCCCCCTCTAACTATGTGATTGACCCCTGCATTTACCCACCCACACTGCAGCCCTCTCACCCCCTGACCACCCCCTGACCACCCACACATCGCCTCGCCCCCAGTCCACCCACCCACCTGCCTTCCGCCGGCCCCAATCCCAATCCCTGCCGGGTGTTCACCACCCCCCCCCCCGACCTCCCCCACACCCAACGGTATGTCCTCAGCAAAGGTCTTACCTTTGTCCCCCTCCGTCCCCTCCTCAATGTAGCAATGTTACAAAATTTGGGGATTTAAAAAATCAAGTCTGTAATTTATCCCATCAGATAAAATATAAAAATAAGTTTAATTTGTCACCTAATTCACTTTCATATTTTTAAGTATTAAAAAAGTTATGGCAATTTTCCTACTCGGAAATTAGCATCTTGTTCCCTATTGCTTTTCCATTGACTTAACACCAAAGCTGTGATCGAGGACAGTCAAAAGCCCATAACTTTCTTAAACATTAAGAGAACTAAAAGAAATGTTCAGTTATTATTGATTGAAACGTTCTGAAACAAATATGAAACAATCTTACTTGGATGACCTGATATTAAAGCATATAATTAGTTAGTTACCCAATTGTAGCTAATTACATAATTCAATTACTAGATCTAAACATCTATCCATTTCTTAAGAAAAGATCAACATTTTTAAATAGCCTAAGTGTCCAAATAACATTCACACAAGAATTCACTTTGGCGCCTTCGAGAGGGGGCGGGTTTAGAATGGCGTTTCCTCCAGACTGTTTAAATTGATGTTCATCAGTCTGTTTAATTGCTCAAGAAAAATCGCTCCGACTGCCGTTCTCTGCACTTATTTTTAAACTAAGTTGGATAATTTAAGTGTTGGAGTAAATTAAAAATCATCTTCTAAAGCCGTGAACGCCGACAACAGGACGGATCTCACGTAGGGGACAAGGCAAGGTAGGCTGTTTATTTTTACATTAAAAAGTGCTGGAGTAACTCAGCGGGTCAGGCATCATCTGTGGAGAACATGGATAGGTGGCGTTTCACAGAGTGCTGGAGTAACTCAGCGGGTCAGGCAGCATCTGTGGAGAACATGAATAGGTGACGTTTCACATAGTGCTGGAGTAACTCAGCGGGTCAGGCAGCATCTGTGCAGAACATGGATAGGTGACATTTCGGGTCGGGGACCCTTCTTCAGACTGACACTATGTTGACAGGTGAGGGGGTGATTGGCAGATGAGTGAAGTAAGTGCTAGAGGCGAGGGAAAATAAGGAGATAAAAGGATGTGAGATAAGGAGAGAGAAATATATATATGTGCAGCTTTAAGGGACATTGATCAGGTAGCATTTGGAGTTTTGCATACAGTTCTGGTCACTCCATTACAAGACTAATGTGGAGGCTTTGGGGAAGGTGCAGAGATGGTTATCCAGAATGGTTTAAAACAAGGAACTGCAGATGCTGGTTTACAAAAAAGGACACAAAACTTTGGAGGAACTCAGCGGGACAGGCAGCATCTCTGGAGAGAAGGACTGGGTGACATTTTGAGTCAAGACTGAGGAGGGTCTCGACCAGAAACGTTACCCATTCCTTCCAGCATTTTGTGTTTACCTAAACAGTGCCTATCTATCCCCGTGGCGGTGTGCCAGCAGGCTGAAGGAGCGGGCAATGGCCTTGCCACAGAGCGGGCAGGTGAGGGGGCACTCGCCGGTGTGGACTCGCCGGTGCTCCAGCAGGTGGTCAAGGCGGGTGAAGCCGTTACCACAGGATGGGCAGGGGAAGGGATGCTCACCGTTGTGGGTACGCCGGTGCTGCCACAGGCTGGACATGTGGGTGAAACCCTTGCCACACTCAGCGCACACAAAGGGTCTCTCTCCGGTGTGTAGCCGCTGTTGCTCCCGCAGCCCCCGTGCTCTCTTGTCACAGTGGGAGCAGCTGCTCGCCGGCGTGGGTCCGCCGGTGCTGCCGCAACCCCTGCGAGCTGGCAAACGACTCACCACAGTACGGGCAGTCGTAGGGCGGGCCACTGGTGTGCACGCGCTGGTGAGGCAGGGCGTGGGAGGCCAGGGCAAAGTGCTCTCCACACACCGGGCTGGGGACGGGACGGTCGTCGGCGTGCACCCGCTTGTGGGACAGCAGCCGGGTGGCGTTGGTGAAGCCTTTGCCGCACTGGGTGCAGGTGTAGGGGCGCTCGCCGGTGTGGGTGCGCTGGTGCTGCTGCAGGCTGCTGGAGTGGATGAAGCCCTTGCCGCACTGGGCACAGGTGTAGGGGCGCTCGCCGGTGTGAGTGCGCTTGTGCACCAGCAGCTTGGGGGAGCAGGTGAAGCCCTTGCCGCACTTGGCACAGGTGTAGGGGCGCTCGCCGGTGTGGGTACGCTGGTGCTTCAGCAGGCTGCTGGAGTAGGTGAAGCACTTGCCGCACTGGGCACAGGTGTAGGGGCGCACGCCGGTGTGGGTGCGCTGGTGCTGCTGCAGGTTGCTGAAGTGGGTGAAGCCCTTGCCGCACTGGGCACAGGTGTAGGGGCGCTCGCTGGTGTGGGTGCGCTTGTGCATCAGCAGTTTGGAGGAGCAGGTGAAGCCCTTGCCGCACTGGGCACAGGTGTAGGGGCGCTCGCCGGTGTGGGTGTGCTTGTGCATCAGCAGGTTGGAGGAGCAGGTGAAGCCCTTGCCGCACTGGGCACAGGTGTAGGGGCGCTCGCCGGTGTGGGTGCGCTGGTGCTTCTGCATGTAGTCAGAGCGGGTGAAGCCCTTGCCGCACTGAGGGCAGGTGTAGGGGCGCTCGCCGGCGTACACCCGCTGGTGGGACAGCAGCCGGGTGGAGCGGGTGAAGCCCTTGCCGCACTGGGCACAGGTGTAGGGGCGCTTGCCGGTGTGGGTGCTGCGCTGGTGAACCAGCAGGTGGCTGGATTGGGTGAAGCCCTTGCCGCACTGGGCACAGGTGTAGGGGCGCACACCGGTGTGGGTGCGCTGGTGCAGCAGCAGGTGACTAAACAAGGTGACGTCCTTGCCGCATTGGGCGCAGCTGTAGGGGCGCTCGCCGGTGTGGGTGCGCTGGTTTCTCAGCAGGTTGCTGGACTTGGCGAAGCTTTTGCCGCAGTCGGTGCAGGTGTAGGGCTTCTCACCCGTGTGCACCCGCCGGTGGGTCTCCAGGACCATCGCCGTCTTGAAGCTCTTGCTGCAGTCCGAGCAGTCGAAGGGGCGTTCTCCTGTGTGCACCGGCCGGTGGATCTCCAGCTCGCTCGGGTACTGCCAGGCCTTGCCACACACGTCGCACTCATAACGCTTCTCCTTGTTGTGCCCCGTCATGTGGTCCTCCTTTGAAGCTCAGCCCCTCGAAGCTCAGCCTGCACACCGCGCTGATGGGGGGGGGGGGGTGCTCACGTCCCCATCTCTCCGTCCACAGCAAAGGCTCCTATACCCTACAGGAGGGGAACAAGTTGGCAAACAGAACATTATTACCGCAAGCTTGACGAGAGGGGAAGTGGGTGAGGGGGGAAGTGGGGAGGGGGGGTCGAGTGGTGTGGGGTGGGGGTGGGGAAGGATGGGGAGAGGGTGAGTTGCTCCAACGTGCTGGCCCACACCGGCGAGCGGCTGCTCGCACTGCGGCAAGGGGGCTGCGGGAGCACCAGCTGATATACACCGGAGGGAGACCCTTTGTGTGTACTGACTGTGGCAAGCATTTCACCCGCATGTCCAGCCTGTGGCTTCACCCGGGTTGACGACCTGCTGGAGCACCGGTGAGTCCACACCAGCCAGCACCCCTTCACCTGTCCGCTCTGTGGCAGGGCCTTTGCCCACCCCTTCGGCTTGGTGGCACACCCTTCTTCAGTCTCGACTCGAAACGTCACCCATTCCTTCTCTCCAGATATGCTGCCTGTCCCGATGAGTTACTCCAGCATTTGGTGTCCTTTTTGTAAACCAGTATCTGAAGTTCCTTGTTTGTAAACCATCTCTGCACCTTCCCCAAAGCCTCCACATCAGTCCTGTAATGGAGTAACCAGAACTGTATTCAATACCCCAAATACCTCACTCATCTGCCGTCACCCCCTCATCTGTTAACATGGTGTCAGTCTGAAGAAGGGTCCCAACCAGAAACGTCACCTAACCATGTTCTCCACAGATGCTGTCTGATCCGCAGAGTTACTGCAGCAATTGGTGTTAGAGTCACAGAGTGATACAGTGTGGATACAGGCCCTTCGACCCACCTTGACCATACCGACCAACAGGTACCAGCCACACTAGTCCCACCTGCCTGCATTTGGTCCATATCCCTCCAAACTTGTCCGATCCATGGACCTGTTTAACTGTTTCTTAAACATTGGGATAGTCCCAGCCTCAACTACCTCGTCCTGCAGCTCCCCCCCCCCCCCCCGCCCCGCCATATTCTTGTTTCCGTTAGCCCTAAGAGCTAAATCTAACCCTCTCTTGAAAACATCCAGTGAATTGGCCTCTACTGCCATCTGTGGCAGACAATGCCACAGATTCACAACTCTCTGGGTGAAAAATGTTTTCCCCCATCTCAGTCCTAAATGGCTTACCCCTTATTCTTAAACTGGTTCTGGACTCCCATGGTTCTGGATAGGAAAAAGCATACTCGTGAATGGTTTTTGGAAGCAGATTTGATTCAGATTTTGCAATATAATTGTCAATAAGGAACAATTCTTTATGAAATATTTCCCATTAGGCATATAATTATTTAATAAACTTTGGGGATTGGGAAGGGCCTCACAAGCCTAGAGCCTCCCTCTCAAATAATAGATTAAAACTGATGGTATTATGTAGCAATGTTACAAAATTTCGAGATGTGAAAAATCAAGTCTGCAATTTATCCCATCAGATAAAATATAAAAATAAGTTTAATTTGTTAAAAGTTTAATTCACTTTCATATTAAAAAGGTTATGGCCATTTTCATACTCGGAAATTAGCATCTTGTTCCCTATTGCTTTACCATTGACTTAACACAAAAGCTGTGATCGAGGACAGTCAAGGCCATAACTTTCTTAAAAATTAAGAGAACTGAATGAAAATTTCAGTTATTATCGATTGAAGCATTCTGAAACAAATATGAAACAATCTTACTTGGATGACCTGAAATTCAAGCATATAATTAGTTAGTTACCCAACTGTAGCTAATTACAAAATTCAATTACTAGATCTAAACATCTAT
Organism: Amblyraja radiata; assembly: GCF_010909765.2. NCBI lineage: Eukaryota > Metazoa > Chordata > Chondrichthyes > Rajiformes > Rajidae > Amblyraja > Amblyraja radiata. Next base: position 4,583 of record NW_022630648.1, on the reverse strand, counting down.
CAATTTCTTAAGAGAATATTAACATTTTTTAAATCTCTCTCCATCACTCTTCCCCTCTTTCGCCCCCCCTATCATTCTCTTTCTCTCCTTTCTTTCTCTGTCTCCCTCCCTCTATCTCTCTCTCTCTCTCTCTCTTTTTATGGAAACATAGAAAATAGGTGCATGAGTAGGCCATTCGGCCCTTCGAACCTGCACCGCCATTTAATATGATCATGGCTGATCATCCAACTCAGTATCCCACTCCCTGCCTTCTCTCCATCCCTTTAGCCACAAGGGTCACATCTAACTCCCTCTTAAATATAGCCAACGAACTGTGGCCTCAACTACCTTCTGTGGCAGAGAATTCCAGAGATTCACCACTCTCTGTGTGAAAAAGGTCTAAGGTTGATTTATTGTCACATACACCTAGATGTAGTGAAATTATTTTTGCCAATGCAGCACATAAAAAAGAATACAAACATAACAATAATAAATAGCTTTAACATAAAAAACATCCCCCCACAACAGGGGGCGCTGACCTGTGCGCGGCTGCCCAGCCTGCAGCTGTCTGTCTTTTCATCTTTTTTTTATTTTTAGTTAGTTAAAGTGTTTTTGTTTCTGGAGTTCTAGACTTTTTTATGTGGGGGGTGGGGGGGGGGAGGGGGAAACTACCTTTCAGGGTCCCTACCTGGTCGGAGAGGCAGCTTTTCTCCGGGCTGCAGCTTCGACCCGTCCTCGCGGCCTACCAGCGGGCCTGGAGCGGCGTTTCCTGTCGGGCACTGCCCAGAACCACGGCTTCGGCAGCGGCACAGCGCTGGAGCGCTATCGTGGAGCGGGCGATGCCTTGCCTGGGTCGCCGCGCTGGAGCTCCGGTGAGCTGAAGACCGCCGAGTAAACCATCGCGGACCTGCGGGTTTGAGGAGCGGCCAGCTGCGGGCGGCGGCGCCGAACTGTACACCGGGAGCCTGGGATCTCTAGATGAGATCGCCAGTAGTGGAGCTCCAACCGGCGCGGCCTTGTTGGCTTCGGAAGCCGCGGCCTCCAGTACGGAAGCGGCCGTTCCAGGTGTCCCAAGCCGCTGCGAGGATTCTCCCGACGCCGGCGCAAAATCACCCGGCGAGAACGGCCAGGAACATCGGGCCTCCGTAGAGGCAACTGTGGAGGCCTCAATTGGCTCGACTATGGGTGAACTGGGGTCGGGGACTGGACTTTGTGCCTTCCCTCATGGTGGGAGCCATTGTGGGGGGATGTTCTTATGTTTAATCTCTTATTAATGTTATGTCTGTATTCTTTCTTTATGTGCTGCACTGGCAAGAAGCATTTCACTACACCTAGGTGTATGTGACTAATAAATAACCTTTGACCTTTGACCTTTTCCTGCATCCTTTTATTGCATTCCTCAGTACTTTTCTGGATATCTCCAACTTCAAGTAACCCCCGCCCCCTCCTGTACCGTTCTCTCCACCCCCTCCACACCCCAACCCAAGTGGCATCAGCTTCTTGTTCGCTGGGGTGTAAGCTGCCCAAGCGAAAAATATGACTTGCTGCTCCTCCTATTTGTGTTGGGCCTCACTCTGACAGTGGGCAGTGTCAGGATCTACCCCCCTCTCCCTCTCATGGATTGTAGGTGCAAGAGGAGACCATTCGGCCATTCTGCACATCACCGCCATTCAATGTGACCATGGCTGATCATCCACAATCAATACCCCGTTCCTGCCTTCTCCCCATATCTCCTGATTCCACTAGCTCTAAGAGCTGTATCTTAGGGCTAAATCTAACTCTCTCTTGAATGTATCCACAGAATCGGCCTCCTCCCCCTCTGACGCAGAGAATTCCACAGACTCACAACTCTCTGGGTGTTTCCTTGTCTACGTTCTAAATGGCCGACCCCTTATTCTTAAACTGTGTGTCCCATTTCTTCCTCTCCAGGGATGATGCCTGTCCTACTGGAGCCAATCACAGGCTGTTGCCACCTCCCCTCTATCTCTGTCCCTCTCTCTGTCCTCCTCTCCCCTCTCTCTCTCCCCTTCTCTCTCCCCCCCTCTCTCTCTCTCTCTCTCCCCCCTTCTCTCTCTCTCTCTCTCTCCCTCCCCACCCCTCTCTCACCCTCTCCTTCCCTCTCTCCTCTCTCTGTCTCCCTCTCTTCTTCTCTCCTGGGAGATAGAGAGTGAGGGAGAGAGTGTGAGAGAGAGAGAGGGAGAGAGGGAGAGAGAGACAGAGAGAGCGAGAGAGATATATTGAGACAGATATATATATATATGTATCTCTCTCTCTATATATATATATATATTGAGAGAGGGATATATATATATAGATATATAGAGAGATATATATATTGAGACAGAGGGATATATATATTGAGACAGAGAGAGACAGGGAGAGAGAGACAGAGATATATATATAGAGAGAGAGACAGGGAGAGAGAGACAGATATATATATATATAGAGTGACAGAGAGAGCGAGACAGATATATATATAAGATAAGATAAGATAAGATAAGATATCCTTTAATGTCATTCAGACCGAAGTCTGAACGAAATTGAAGCAGTCATACATACAATACAATACAATAAAAAACAACAATAAACACATATTAACATCCACCACAGTGAGTCCACCCAACATCTCCTCGCTGTGATGGAGGCAAAAGTCTTAGGTCTCCAGTCTCTTCCCTCCTCTTCTCCCTCTGCGCTGAGGCGATACCCCCCGGGCGATGTTAAAACCTGTCCCGCGACTCAAACACCGCGGCCCGGGGTGGTCGAATCTCTATATATATAGATTTATATATAATATATTGAGACAGAGGGATATATATACAGATATATATATATATATATATAGAGAGAGAGTGACAGGGAGTGACAGGGAGAGAGAGATATATATAGACATAGAGGGGGCGCTGCTGACTGAGGGGGCGCTGCTCTGGCAGCAGCCATGTCATGCAGCTCGTCAGTTTTTCAACTTAAAATTTTTTTTTTAGTATGTTTTAAAGTGTGTATTTAATGTTTCTTCGTGTGTTTTGTGTGGGGGGTGGTGTGGGGGGGTAAGGGGGAAACCGCTTCGGTCGCCTCCTCCACGGAGAGGCGAGTTTTTCCAGGTCGCCTCCCCCGTGGCCTAACATCAAGGATCGGCGCGGCCTTTCCCGGAGACACGCCCGGGGCTTCAGCGGCGGGCGCAGCGTGGACTCTCGGCGTGGAGCGGGTGAGCCCTCGCTGGGGCTCGCTGGAGGGGAGCGCTCCGTTTCGCTGGCCCGGGGCAGCCGGCAGCCTGAAGTCGCAGCCTGAAGCCGCGGTCTGCAGAGCTCCAGCTGGTGCGGCGTCTACAGCCCGGGATCTCACGTTGGGGACCCGGGGGAAGAAGAAGCCATCACTGCCGGCCCGCGGCCAACTTCTACCGCGGGGCCGGCATGGACTTACCATCACCCCTGGAGGGGAGCTTCGACCGCCGGCCCTGCAGTCTTTACAGGGTTTACAGGGTTTCCTTTATTGTCATTCAGACCGAAGTCTGAACGAAATTTCGTGCCTGCAGTCATACATACATACAATACAATAAAAAAACAACAATACACAGATATTAACATCCACCACAGTGAGTCCACATAGCACCTTCTCACTGTGATGGAGGCAAACGTCTTAGGGCTGCAGTCTCTTCCCTCCTCTTCTCTCTCTGCGCTGAGGCGATACCCCACCGGGCGATGTAGCAAACAGTCCCGCGGCTCAATCACCGCGGCCCCGGGGTGGTCGAAGCTGCCGCCCACCAGTCCTGCTGACACAGCCGCTGGCCCGCGGCCGAACCCCGGACTCAGGTCACCGCCACCAGAACACAGTCCCAGCCACCGGATCACCGTTCCAGCCCCGAGCCGGATCGCCCTCATGTGAGTACTGCCACCGTCTCAGCCTCGCGCCAAGCCGCCCCGACTGGGCGCCGCTCCTCCCTCGGGCTGGGCCGCCCCGACTGGGCGCCGCTCCTCCCTCGGGCTGGGCCGCCCCGACTGGGCGCCGCTCCTCCCTCGGGCTGGGCCGCCCCGACCGGGCGTCGCTTCTCCCTCGGCCTGTGCCGCCCCGACTGGGCGCCGCTCCTCGCTCGGGCTGGGAGCGCCGTACCTCCCCGAGCTCGGCCACTCCGACGGGAGCACCGTTCCTTCCTCGGGCAGGTCGTCCTCACGGGAGCGTCACAGCCCCTCACGGGAGCGTCACAGCCCCTCACGGAAGCCCTGTTCCAGCCCCGAGCCGGGCCGTCCTCACGAGAGCGAGCCCAGTGCGAGTCCTGGCGGGCTCTGCCTCCTGAGCCTCGAGGTCGCCAGCTCCGCCATTAGGCCTCAGCGCAGACGGAGGCAGAGAAGGGGAATACGACAAAAAGTCGCATTCCCCCGCAGGGAGAGACAGCAAGCCCCGTTTCAACCCCCCCCCCCCAAAACAGAAACAAAAAACCAAAACTAGACTAACCAAAACGAAAATGAACAACACAAAAAAACACAAAACAAACAGGACAACCGGAGAGCCGCTGCAGCCAGAGCCGCGCCGCCACTAGAGAGAGGGAGAGAGAGAGGGGAGAGGGAGAGGGAGAGAAGCAGAGAGGGGGAGAAAGAGAGAGAGAGAGAGAG
>NW_022630647.1:57500-81039 GCF_010909765.2 Amblyraja radiata | reverse complement strand
GAGGAAGGGGGCGAGAAGGTAGGAGAGGAGTGTATGGGGAGGGAGGGAAGGCGTAGAGGAAGGGGAAGAGGAAAGGAGATGAGGAGAGGAAAGTGAAGGTGGAGAGGAAAGGGGGGTAGAAGTGGGAGGGGGAGTGAAGTTGAGGAACGGCGTTAAAAGAGAAGGGGAGATGAGGGAGGGGGACGGGAAATGGTGGAAGGGGAGGGTGAGCGAGGGGAGGAGGGGGAGTGAGTGAGAGGGAAGCAAAGAAGAGGAGGCGGAGGGGGTGATGTTGGGGAAGAGGGAGGGGAGTTAGGGGAAGGGGTGAGATGGTGGGGGCGGGAGGGGTGGAGGGGGAGATAGGAAAGGGGACGAGGAAGGCGAGGGGCCGGTAGATGCAGGACGACAGAAGGAGAGGAAGGGAAGGGGAAGGGGCTGGGAGGGGTAATGGGGGATAAATGGAGAGGGGGGTTAAATGAGAGGGGGCGGGGCGAGAGGACGGGTAGGTGAGAGGGAGGTCGATGGGATTAAAGGAAGAGGGCGGGAGGGAGGAAGTGGGAGGCTCAGAGGGAAATGGTGGGGGATGAGGAAGTGGGTGAGGAAGGGGAAGGGGGAGAGTGGAGAATCGGGTGGGTGTGGGGAAGGGGATTAGAGTGCGGAGGGGGATGGGGAAGGGGAAGAAGGGGAAGGGGGTGAGTGGAGAATCGGGTGGGTGTGGGGAAGGGGGTTAGAGTGCGGAGGGAGATGGGGAAGGTGAAGAAGGGGAGGGGGCGTATAAGGGCGGAAGGGGGATGAGGAAGGCGGGTGGGGGGGGGGGTGGGAATGAGCGAGAGGGGGGTGTAAGTGGAGGGGTGGGTAGGAAGGCGATGAAGGACAAGGAGACAGCGGAAGGAGAATGGGGATAAGGAGGAGGGGAGAGAAATGGGATGGGTGATGGAGGGGTAGAGAAAGGGGAGGGGAATAGTCGATGGGAGAGCCAGATGGGGCGTGGGAGGGTTTAGAGGGAGAAAAAGAAAGGAAAAGAGGTTGAGTGGTAGATGTGCAGGGGAGGGGGAGAAGGAGTCTGGGAGGGAATGAGAGGGTGAGTGGGTGTGGTAGGTAGACAGGGAGGGGGTGGGGCGGAGGAGGTGGGTGAGGGCAGAAGGGAGAGGGGTAGTCGAAAGGGAGCAGGGAGCGGGAGGGTGGAGTAGAGAGAAGGATTGTGGAAGCGGGCGATGGAGGGGCAGAGGGAGGGGCAGAGTGAGAGTGAGAGGGGGAAGAGGGAAGAGCAGAGTGATGAAGGGGCAGAGATGGAGGGAGAGGTAGCAGAGGGATGGGAGGAGCAAGCGGAAGAGGGTGGGTCAGAGGGAGATCATGTTATTTCCTTGTTTTCGCATTTTTTGCGATTTTATCATTTTTCCTCGTGCCGCCTTGATGTCTTGTTCGCCACACCCCGGACGCTCAGTCTGAAGAAGGGTCCGAGGCTAAATATCACCAGATATTTCCCCAGAGATGATGCCTAACCCGCTGAGTTATTACACATTTTAGTGCTTCCCTTCGGTTTAAACCAGCATCTGCGGGTTCTCCAGACACAAATAAAAGCAACATTTGCTCATCTGCTGTCTCAGCAACCAACCACCAATTACCCGCCGTTGTTCCCGTTCAAACCCTTACCTCAACAAATGCATTTCTGCTTCAGTTGTCCGACCAACTGTGGCGATTCCGACCAGTGTTCCAGGGAGAATGACGGGGGATTCTCGGTTTCTCCTGTAGCCCGAGACTCAGACCCTCAACACAACAAGGATCCACCAGCCGAGGCAACGGGACCATCGTCCAATCGCCAGTAAAATGATGAATATGAAATTAAAAACTTCAGGGAATTCGCAGTGAGCTTCGTCCAAGATAAAACGAGCGATAGCAGATCAACATTGTCGCCTTCTAGCCCGAGTCCCCGGCGCCCAGACGTCGGCCACAGAGGGGAGAACAAAGGGGCTCAGTACTCTGTGAGTTCCGGAGGAAGAGCGATACAACGGACACAAGTTTATCTAGTGGGGCATCTCCACAAACCATCACTGCCCACACACTGGGCAATAAGTCGCGGACACATTGTCACCGCTCCGGACTGTGAATCAGTGTGCCGCAGTTCCAATGGCAATCGCTGCTTTGGGCGGGACTTGCAGCAGCAGGTAACCAACACCGCTGTCTGATTTCCACACAAAGGAAACCTGCAGCGACCCTCGCAGCATCCCGTCGCCGCTCCCCGTCCCTATTGGCAACCGCCGCTTCAGCTAGAGCGTTGTCGGCGGGAGCGGAGTACATCTGGGATCACAAGAGAGCGAGTTATACAGTGAGCTCCAGAACAGAGCGAGTTATACAGCGAGATACAGAACAGAGCGAGTTATACAGCGAGATGCAGAACAGAGCGAGTTATACAGCGAGCTCCAGAACAGAGCGAGTTATACAGCGAGCTCCAGAACAGAGCGAGTTATACAGTGAGCTCCAGAACAGAGCGAGTTATACAGTGAGCTCCAGAACAGAGCGAGTTATACAGTGAGCTCCAGAACAGAGCGAGTTATACAGCGATCTCCAGAACAGAGCGAGTTATACAGCGAGCTCCAGAACAGAGCGAGTTATACAGCGAGCTCCAGAACAGAGCGAGTTATACAGCGAGATGCAGAACAGAGCGATTTTTACAGCGAGCTCCAGAACAGAGCGAGTTATACAGCGAGATGCAGAACAGAGCGAGTTATACAGCGAGCTCCAGAACAGAGCGAGTTATACAGCGAGCTCCAGAACAGAGCGAGTTATACAGTGAGCTCCAGAACAGAGCGAGTTATACAGCGAGCTGCAGAACAGAGCGAGTTAAACAGTGAGCTGCAGAACAGAGCGAGTTATACAGTGAGCTCCAGAACAGAGCGTGTTATACAGCGAGCTCCAGAACAGAGTGAGTTATACAGTGAGCTCCAGAACAGAGCGAGTTATACAGTGAGCTCCAGAACAGAGCGAGTTATACAGCGAGCTCCAGAACAGAGCGAGTTATACAGTCAGTTCCAGAACAGAGCGAGTTATACAGTGAGCTCCAGAACAGAGCGAGTTATACAGCGAGCTCCAGGACAGAGCGAGTTAAACAATGAGCTGCAGAACAGAGCGAGTTATACAGTGAGCTCCAGAACAGAGCGAGTTATACAGCGAGCTCCAGCACAGAGCGAGTTATACAGTGAGCTCCAGAACTGAGCGAGTTATACAGTGAGCTCCAGAACAGAGCGAGTTATACAGTGATCTCCAGAACAGAGCGAGTTATACAGTGAGCTCCAGAACAGAGCGAGTTATACAGTGAGCTCCAGAACAGAGCGAGGTATACAGCGAGCTCCAGAACAGAGCGAGTTATACAGTGAGCTCCAGAACAGAGCGAGTTATACAGTGAGCTCCAGAACAGAGCGAGTTATACAGTGAGCTCCAGAACAGAGCGAGTTATACAGTGAGCTCCAGAACAGAGCGAGTTATACAGCGAGCTCCAGAACAGAGCGAGTTAGACAGCGAGCTGCAGAACAGAGCGAGTTAAACAGTGAGCTGCAGAACAGAGCGAGTTATACAGTGAGCTCCAGAACAGAGCGTGTTATACAGCGAGCTCCAGAACAGAGCGAGTTATACAGTGAGCTCCAGAACTGAGCGAGTTATACAGTGAGCTCCAGAACAGAGCGAGTTATACAGTGATCTCCAGAACAGAGCGAGTTATACAGTGAGCTCCAGAACAGAGCGAGTTATACAGTGAGCTCCAGAACAGAGCGAGTTATACAGCGAGCTCCAGAACAGAGCGAGTTATACAGTGAGCTCCAGAACAGAGCGAGTTATACAGTGAGCTCCAGAACAGAGCGAGTTATACAGTGAGCTCCAGAACAGAGCGAGTTATACAGCGAGCTCCAGAACAGAGCGAGTTATACATCGAGCTGCAGAACAGAACGAGTTATACAGTGAGCTCCAGAACAGAGCGAGTTATACAGCGAGCTGCAGAACAGAGCGAGTTATACAGTGAGCTCCAGAACAGAGCGAGTTATACAGTGAGCTCCAGAACAGAGCGAGTTATACAGTGAGCTCGAGAACAGAGCGAGTTATACAGTGAGCTCCAGAACAGAGCGAGTTATACAGTGAGTTCCAGAACAGAGCGAGTTATACAGTGAGCTCCAGAACAGAGCGAGTTATACAGCGAGCTACAGAACAGAGCGAGTTATACAGTGAGCTCCAGAACAGAGCGAGTTATACAGTGAGCTCCAGAACAGAGCGAGTTATACAGTGAGCTCCAGAACAGAGCGAGTCATACAGTGAGCTCCAGAACAGAGCGAGTATTACAGCGAGATGCAGAACAGAGCGAGTTATACAGCGAGCTCCAGAACAGAGCGAGTTATACAGCGAGCTCCAGAACAGAGCGAGTTATACAGTGAGCTCCAGAACAGAGCGAGTTATACAGCGAGCTGCAGAACAGAGCGAGTTATACAGTGAGCTCCAGAACAGAGCGAGTTATACAGCGAGCTCCAGAACAGAGCGAGTTATACAGTGAGCTCCAGAACAGAGCGAGTTATACAGTGAGCTCCAGAACAGAGCGAGTTATACAGTGAGCTCCAGAACAGAGCGAGTTATACAGTGAGCTCCAGAACAGAGCGAGTTATACAGTGAGCTCCAGAACAGAGCGAGTTATACAGCGAGCTCCAGAACAGAGCGAGTTATACAGTGAGCTCCAGAACAGAGCGAGTCATACAGTGAGCTCCAGAACAGAGCGAGTTATACAGTGAGCTCCAGAACAGAGCGAGTCATACAGTGAGCTCCAGAACAGAGCGAGTTATACAGCGAGCTCCAGAACAGAGCGAGTTATACAGTGAGCTCCAGAACAGAGCGAGTTATACAGCGAGCTCCAGAACAGAGCTAGTTATACAGTGAGCTCCAGAACAGAGCGAGTTATACAGTGAGCTCCAGAACAGAGCGAGTTATACAGCGAGATGCAGAACAGAGCGAGTTATACAGCGAGCTCCAGAACAGAGCGAGTTATACAGCGAGCTCCAGAACAGAGCGAGTTATACAGTGAGCTCCAGAACAGAGCGAGTTATACAGTGATCTCCAGAACAGAGCGAGTTATACAGTGAGCTCCAGAACAGAGCGAGTTATACAGTGAGCTCCAGAACAGAGCGAGTTATACAGTGAGCTCCAGAACAGAGCGAGTTATACAGTGAGTTCCAGAACAGAGCGAGTTATACAGTGAGCTCCAGAACAGAGCGAGTTATACAGCGAGCTACAGAACAGAGCGAGTTATACAGCGAGATGCAGAACAGAGCGAGTTATACAGTGAGCTCCAGAACAGAGCGAGTTATACAGTGAGCTCCAGAACAGAGCGAGTTATACAGTGAGCTCCAGAACAGAGCGAGTTATACAGCGAGCTACAGAACAGAGCGAGTTATACAGCGAGATGCAGAACAGAGCGAGTTATACAGTGAGCTCCAGAACAGAGCGAGTTATACAGTGAGCTCCAGAACAGAGCGAGTTATACAGTGAGCTCCAGAACAGAGCAAGTTATACAGTGAGCTCCAGAACAGAGCGAGTTATACAGTGAGCTCCAGAACAGAGCGACTCATACAGTGAGCTCCAGAACAGAGCGAGTATTACAGCGAGATGCAGAACAGAGCGAGTTATACAGCGAGCTCCAGAACAGAGCGAGTTATACAGTGAGCTCCAGAACAGAGCATTATACAGTGATCTCCAGAACAGAGCGAGTTATACAGTGGGCTCCAGAACAGAGCGAGTTATACAGTGAGCTCCAGAACAGAGCGAGTTATACAGTGAGCTCCAGAACAGAGCGAGTTATACAGTGAGCTCCAGAACAGAGCGAGTTATACAGCGAGATGCAGAACAGAGCGAGTTATACAGCGAGCTCCAGAACAGAGCGAGTTATACAGTGAGCTCCAGAACAGAGCGAGTTATACAGTGAGCTCCAGAACAGAGCGAGTTATACAGTGAGCTCCAGAACAGAGCGAGTTATACAGTGAGCTCCAGAACAGAGCGAGTCATACAGTGAGCTCCAGAACAGAGCGAGTTATACAGCGAGATGCAGAACAGAGCGAGTTATACAGTGAGCTCCAGAACAGAGCGAGTTATACAGCGAGCTCCAGAACAGAGCGAGTTATACAGTGAGCTCCAGAACAGAGCGAGTTATACAGCGAGCTGCAGAACAGAGCTAGTTATACAGTGAGCTCCAGAACAGAGCGAGTTATACAGCGAGCTGCAGAACAGAGCGAGTTATACAGTGAGCTCCAGAACAGAGCGAGTTATACAGCGAGCTCCAGAACAGAGCGATTTATACAGTGAGCTCCAGAACAGAGCGTTATACAGCGAGCTCCAGAACAGAGCGAGTTATACAGCGAGCTGCAGAACAGAGCGAGTTCTACAGTGATCTCCAGAACAGAGCGAGTTATACAGTGATCTCCAGAACAGAGCGAGTTATACAGTGAGCTCCAGAACAGAGCGAGTTATACAGTGAGCTCCAGAACAGAGCGAGTTATACAGCGAGCTCCAGAACAGAGCGAGTTATACAGTGAGCTCCAGAACAGAGCGAGTTATACAGCGAGATGCAGAACAGAGCGAGTTATACAGCGAGCTCCAGAACACAGCGAGTTATACAGCGAGATGCAGAACAGAGCGAGTTATACAGCGAGATGCAGAACAGAGCGAGTTATACAGCGAGCTCCAGAACAGAGCGAGTTATACAGCGAGCTCCAGAACAAAGCGAGTTATACAGTGGGCTCCAGAACAGAGCGAGTTATACAGTGAGCTCCAGAACAGAGCGAGTTATACAGCGAGCTCCAGAACAGAGCGAGTTAAACAGTGAGCTGCAGAACAGAGCGAGTTATACAGTGAGCTCCAGAACAGAGCGAGTTATACAGCGAGCTCCAGAACAGAGCGAGTTATACAGTGAGCTCCAGACCAGAGCGAGTTATACAGTGAGCTCCAGAACAGAGCGAGTTATACAGTGATCTCCAGAACAGAGCGAGTTATACAGTGAGCTCCAGAACAGAGCGAGTTATACAGTGAGCTCCAGAACAGTGCGAGTTATACAGTGAGCTCCAGAACAGAGCGAGTTATACAGCGAGCTGCAGAACAGAGCGAGTTATACAGTGAGCTCTAGAACAGAGCGAGTTATACAGCGAGCTCCAGAACAGAGCGAGTTATACAGTGAGCTCCAGAACAGAGCGAGTTATACAGTGAGCTCCAGAACAGAGCGAGTTATACAGTGAGCTCCAGAACAGAGCGAGTTATACAGTGAGATGCAGAACAGAGCGAGTTATACATTGAGCTCCAGAACAGAGCGAGTTATACAATGAGCTCCAGAACAGAACGGGTTATACAGCGAGATGCTGTACAGAGCGAGTTATACAGTGAGCTCCAGAACAGAGCGAGTTATACATTGAGCTCCAGAACAGAGCGAGTTATACAGCGAGCTCCAGAACAGAGCGAGTCATACAGTGAGCTCCAGAACAGAGCGAGTTATACAGCGAGCTCCAGAACAGAGCGAGTTATACAGTGAGCTCCAGAACAGAGCGAGTTATACAGTGAGCTCCAGAACAGAGCGAGTTATACAGCGAGCTCCAGAACAGAGCGAGTTATACAGTGAGCTCCAGAACAGAGCGAGTTATACAGTGAGCTCCAGAACAGAGCGAGTTATACAGTGAGCTCCAGAACAGAGCGAGTTATACAGCGAGCTCCAGAACAGAGCGAGTTATACATCGAGCTGCAGAACAGAACGAGTTATACAGTGAGCTCCAGAACAGAGCGAGTTATACAGCGAGCTGCAGAACAGAGCGAGTTATACAGTGAGCTCCAGAACAGAGCGAGTTATACAGTGAGCTCCAGAACAGAGCGAGTTATACAGTGAGCTCGAGAACAGAGCGAGTTATACAGTGAGCTCCAGAACAGAGCGAGTTATACAGTGAGTTCCAGAACAGAGTGAGTTATACAGTGAGCTCCAGAACAGAGCGAGTTATACAGCGAGCTACAGAACAGAGCGAGTTATACAGTGAGCTCCAGAACAGAGCGAGTTATACAGTGAGCTCCAGAACAGAGCGAGTTATACAGTGAGCTCCAGAACAGAGCGAGTTATACAGTGAGCTCCAGAACAGAGCGAGTATTACAGCGAGATGCAGAACAGAGCGAGTTATACAGCGAGCTCCAGAACAGAGCGAGTTATACAGCGAGCTCCAGAACAGAGCGAGTTATACAGTGAGCTCCAGAACAGAGCGAGTTATACAGCGAGCTGCAGAACAGAGCGAGTTATACAGTGAGCTCCAGAACAGAGCGAGTTATACAGCGAGCTCCAGAACAGAGCGAGTTATACAGTGAGCTCCAGAACAGAGCGAGTTATACAGTGAGCTCCAGAACAGAGCGAGTTATACAGTGAGCTCCAGAACAGAGCGAGTTATACAGTGAGCTCCAGAACAGAGCGAGTTATACAGTGAGCTCCAGAACAGAGCGAGTTATACAGCGAGCTCCAGAACAGAGCGAGTTATACAGTGAGCTCCAGAACAGAGCGAGTCATACAGTGAGCTCCAGAACAGAGCGAGTTATACAGTGAGCTCCAGAACAGAGCGAGTCATACAGTGAGCTCCAGAACAGAGCGAGTTATACAGCGAGCTCCAGAACAGAGCGAGTTATACAGTGAGCTCCAGAACAGAGCGAGTTATACAGTGAGCTCCAGAACAGAGCGAGTTATACAGTGAGCTCCAGAACAGAGCGAGTTATACAGTGAGCTCCAGAACAGAGCGAGTTATACAGCGAGATGCAGAACAGAGCGAGTTACACAGCGAGCTCCAGAACAGAGCGAGTTATACAGCGAGCTCCAGAACAGAGCGAGTTATACAGTGAGCTCCAGAACAGAGCGAGTTATACAGTGATCTCCAGAACAGAGCGAGTTATACAGTGAGCTCCAGAACAGAGCGAGTTATACAGTGAGCTCCAGAACAGAGCGAGTTATACAGTGAGCTCCAGAACAGAGCGAGTTATACAGTGAGTTCCAGAACAGAGCGAGTTATACAGTGAGCTCCAGAACAGAGCGAGTTATACAGCGAGCTACAGAACAGAGCGAGTTATACAGCGAGATGCAGAACAGAGCGAGTTATACAGTGAGCTCCAGAACAGAGCGAGTTATACAGTGAGCTCCAGAACAGAGCGAGTTATACAGTGAGCTCCAGAACAGAGCGAGTTATACAGCGAGCTACAGAACAGAGCGAGTTATACAGCGAGATGCAGAACAGAGCGAGTTATACAGTGAGCTCCAGAACAGAGCGAGTTATACAGTGAGCTCCAGAACAGAGCGAGTTATACAGTGAGCTCCAGAACAGAGCAAGTTATACAGTGAGCTCCAGAACAGAGCGAGTTATACAGTGAGCTCCAGAACAGAGCGAGTCATACAGTGAGCTCCAGAACAGAGCGAGTATTACAGCGAGATGCAGAACAGAGCGAGTTATACAGCGAGCTCCAGAACAGAGCGAGTTATACAGTGAGCTCCAGAACAGAGCATTATACAGTGATCTCCAGAACAGAGCGAGTTATACAGTGGGCTCCAGAACAGAGCGAGTTATACAGTGAGCTCCAGAACAGAGCGAGTTATACAGTGAGCTCCAGAACAGAGCGAGTTATACAGTGAGCTCCAGAACAGAGCGAGTTATACAGCGAGATGCAGAACAGAGCGAGTTATACAGCGAGCTCCAGAACAGAGCGAGTTATACAGTGAGCTCCAGAACAGAGCGAGTCATACAGTGAGCTCCAGAACAGAGCGAGTTATACAGTGAGCTCCAGAACAGAGCGAGTTATACAGTGAGCTCCAGAACAGAGCGAGTCATACAGTGAGCTCCAGAACAGAGCGAGTTATACAGCGAGATGCAGAACAGAGCGAGTTATACAGTGAGCTCCAGAACAGAGCGAGTTATACAGCGAGCTCCAGAACAGAGCGAGTTATACAGTGAGCTCCAGAACAGAGCGAGTTATACAGCGAGCTGCAGAACAGAGCTAGTTATACAGTGAGCTCCAGAACAGAGCGAGTTATACAGCGAGCTGCAGAACAGAGCGAGTTATACAGTGAGCTCCAGAACAGAGCGAGTTATACAGCGAGCTCCAGAACAGAGCGAGTTATACAGTGAGCTCCAGAACAGAGCGTTATACAGCGAGCTCCAGAACAGAGCGAGTTATACAGCGAGCTGCAGAACAGAGCGAGTTCTACAGTGATCTCCAGAACAGAGCGAGTTCTACAGTGATCTCCAGAACAGAGCGAGTTATACAGTGAGCTCCAGAACAGAGCGAGTTATACAGTGAGCTCCAGAACAGAGCGAGTTATACAGCGAGCTCCAGAACAGAGCGAGTTATACAGTGAGCTCCAGAACAGAGCGAGTTATACAGCGAGATGCAGAACAGAGCGAGTTATACAGCGAGCTCCAGAACACAGCGAGTTATACAGCGAGATGCAGAACAGAGCGAGTTATACAGCGAGATGCAGAACAGAGCGAGTTATACAGCGAGCTCCAGAACAGAGCGAGTTATACAGCGAGCTCCAGAACAAAGCGAGTTATACAGTGGGCTCCAGAACAGAGCGAGTTATACAGTGAGCTCCAGAACAGAGCGAGTTATACAGCGAGCTCCAGAACAGAGCGAGTTAAACAGTGAGCTGCAGAACAGAGCGAGTTATACAGTGAGCTCCAGAACAGAGCGAGTTATACAGCGAGCTCCAGAACAGAGCGAGTTATACAGTGAGCTCCAGAACAGAGCGAGTTATACAGTGAGCTCCAGAACAGAGCGAGTTATACAGTGATCTCCAGAACAGAGCGAGTTATACAGTGAGCTCCAGAACAGAGCGAGTTATACAGTGAGCTCCAGAACAGTGCGAGTTATACAGTGAGCTCCAGAACAGAGCGAGTTATACAGCGAGCTGCAGAACAGAGCGAGTTATACAGTGAGCTCTAGAACAGAGCGAGTTATACAGCGAGCTCCAGAACAGAGCGAGTTATACAGTGAGCTCCAGAACAGAGCGAGTTATACAGTGAGCTCCAGAACAGAGCGAGTTATACAGTGAGCTCCAGAACAGAGCGAGTTATACAGTGAGATGCAGAACAGAGCGAGTTATACAGTGAGCTCCAGAACAGAGCGAGTTATACAATGAGCTCCAGAACAGAGCGAGTTATACAGCGAGCTGCAGAACAGAGCGAGTTATACAGTGAGCTCCAGAACAGAGCAAGTTATACATTGAGCTCCAGAACAGAGCGAGTTATACAGCGAGCTGCAGAACAGAGCGAGTCATACAGTGAGCTCCAGAACAGAGCGAGTTATACAGCGAGCTCCAGAACAGAGCGAGTTATACAGTGAGCTCCAGAACAGAGCGAGTTATACAGTGAGCTCCAGAACAGAGCGAGTTATACAGTGAGCTCCAGAACAGAGCGAGTTATACAGTGAGCTCCAGAACAGAGCGAGTTATACAGCGAGCTCCAGAACAGAGCGAGTTATACAGCGAGATGCAGAACAGAGCGAGTTATACAGCGAGCTCCAGAACAGAGCGAGTTATACAGTGAGCTCCAGAACAGAGCGAGTTATACAGTGATCTCCAGAACAGAGCGAGTTATACAGTGGGCTCCAGAACAGAGCGAGTTATACAGTGAGCTCCAGAACAGAGCGAGTTATACAGTGAGCTCCAGAACAGAGCGAGTTATACAGTGAGCTCCAGAACAGAGCGAGTTATACAGCGAGATGCAGAACAGAGCGAGTTATACAGCGAGCTCCAGAACAGAGCGAGTTATACAGTGAGCTCCAGAACAGAGCGAGTCATACAGTGAGCTCCAGAACAGAGCGAGTTATACAGTGAGCTCCAGAACAGAGCGAGTTATACAGTGAGCTCCAGAACAGAGCGAGTCATACAGTGAGCTCCAGAACAGAGCGAGTTATACAGCGAGATGCAGAACAGAGCGAGTTATACAGTGAGCTCCAGAACAGAGCGAGTTATACAGCGAGCTCCAGAACAGAGCGAGTTATACAGTGAGGTCCAGAACAGAGCGAGTTATACAGCGAGCTGCAGAACAGAGCTAGTTATACAGTGAGCTCCAGAACAGAGCGAGTTATACAGCGAGCTGCAGAACAGAGCGAGTTATACAGTGAGCTCCAGAACAGAGCGAGTTATACAGCGAGCTCCAGAACAGAGCGATTTATACTGTGAGCTCCAGAACAGAGCGTTATACAGCGAGCTCCAGAACAGAGCGAGTTATACAGCGAGCTCCAGAACAAAGCGAGTTATACAGTGGGCTCCAGAACAGAGCGAGTTATACAGTGAGCTCCAGAACAGAGCGAGTTATACAGCGAGCTCCAGAACAGAGCGAGTTAAACAGTGAGCTGCAGAACAGAGCGAGTTATACAGTGAGCTCCAGAACAGAGCGAGTTATACAGTGAGCTCCAGAACAGAGCGAGTTATACAGCGAGCTCCAGAACAGAGCGAGTTAAACAGTGAGCTGCAGAACAGAGCGAGTTATACAGTGTGCTCCAGAACAGAGCGAGTTATACAGCGAGCTCCAGAACAGAGCGAGTTATACAGTGAGCTCCAGAACAGAGCGAGTTCTACAGTGAGCTCCAGAACAGTGCGAGTTATACAGTGAGCTCCAGAACAGAGCGAGTTATACAGCGAGCTGCAGAACAGAGCGAGTTATACAGTGAGCTCTAGAACAGAGCGAGTTATACAGCGAGCTCCAGAACAGATCGAGTTATACAGTGAGTTCCAGAACAGAGCGAGTTATACAGTGAGCTCCAGAACAGAGCGAGTTATACAGTGAGCTCCAGAACAGAGCGAGTTATACAGTGAGATGCAGAACAGAGCGAGTTATACAGTGAGCTCCAGAACAGAGCGAGTTATACAATGAGCTCCAGAACAGAGCGAGTTATACAGCGAGCTGCAGAACAGAGCGAGTTATACAGTGAGCTCCAGAACAGAGCGAGTTATACAGCGAGCTCCAGAACAGAGCGAGTTATACAGTGAGCTCCAGAACAGAGCGAGTTATACAGTGAGCTCCAGAACAGAGCGAGTTATACAGTGAGCTCCCGAACAGAGCGAGTTATACAGTGAGCTCCAGAACAGAGCGAGTTATACAGCGAGCTCCAGAACAGAGCGAGTTATACAGCGAGATGCAGAACAGAGCGAGTTATACAGCGAGCTCCAGAACAGAGCGAGTTATACAGTGAGCTCCAGAACAGAGCGAGTTATACAGTGAGCTCCAGAACAGAGCGAGTTATACAGTGAGCTCCAGAACAGAGCGAGTTATACAGTGAGCTCCAGAACAGAGCGAGTTATACAGTGAGCTCCAGAACAGAGCGAGTTATACAGTGAGCTCCAGAACAGAGCGAGTTATACAGTGAGCTCCAGAACAGAGCGAGTTATACAGTGAGCTCCAGAACAGAGCGAGTTATACATTGAGCTCCAGAACAGAGCGAGTTATACAGTGAGCTCCAGAACAGAGCGAGTTATACAGCGAGATGCAGAACAGAGCGAGTTATACAGCGAGCTCCAGAACAGAGCGAGTTATACAGTGAGCTCCAGAACAGAGCGAGTTATACAGCGAGCTGCAGAACAGAGCGAGTTATACAGCGAGCTCCAGAACAAAGCGAGTTATACAGTGGGCTCCAGAACAGAGCGAGTTATACAGTGAGCTCCAGAACAGAGCGAGTTATACAGCGAGCTCCAGAACAGAGCGAGTTAAACAGTGAGCTGCAGAACAGAGCGAGTTATACAGTGAGCTCCAGAACAGAGCGAGTTATACAGCGAGCTCCAGAACAGAGCGAGTTATACAGTGAGCTCCAGAACAGAGCGAGTTATACAGTGAGCTCCAGAACAGTGCGAGTTATACAGTGAGCTCCAGAACAGAGCGAGTTATACAGCGAGCTGCAGAACAGAGCGAGTTATACAGTGAGTTCCAGAACAGAGCGAGTTATACAGCGAGCTCCAGAACAGAGCGAGTTATACAGTGAGTTCCAGAACAGAGCGAGTTATACAGTGAGCTCCAGAACAGAGCGAGTTATACAGTGAGCTCCAGAACAGAGCGAGTTATACAGTGAGATGCAGAACAGAGCGAGTTATACAGCGAGCTCCAGAACAGAGCGAGTTATACAGCGAGCTCCACACAGTGAGCTCCAGAACAGAGCGAGTTATACAGTGAGCTCCAGAACAGAGCGAGTTATACAGCGAGCTCCAGAACAGAGCGAGTTATACAGTGAGCTGCAGAACAGAGCGAGTTATACAGTGAGCTCCAGAACAGAGCGAGTTATACAGCGAGCTCCAGAACAGAGCGAGTTATACAGTGAGCTCCAGAACAGAGCGAGTTATACAGTGAGCTCCAGAACAGAGCGAGTTATACAGTGAGCTCCAGAACAGAGCGAGTGATACAGCGAGCTGCAGAACAGAGCGAGTTATACAGTGAGCTCCTAGAACAGAGCGAGTTATACAGCGAGCTCCAGAACAGAGCGAGTTATACAGTGAGCTTCCAGAACAGAGCGAGTTATACAGTGAGCTCCAGAACAGAGCGAGTTATACAGTGAGCTCCAGAACAGAGCGAGTTATACAGTGAGATGCAGAACAGAGCGAGTTATACAGTGAGCTCCAGAACAGAGCGAGTTATACAATGAGCTCCAGAACAGAGCGAGTTATACAGCGAGCTGCAGAACAGAGCGAGTTATACAGTGAGCTCCAGAACAGAGCGAGTTATACAGCGAGCTCCAGAACAGAGCGAGTTATACAGCGAGCTCCAGAACAGAGCGAGTTATACAGTGAGCTCCAGAACAGAGCGAGTTATACAGTGAGCTCCAGAACAGAGCGAGTTATACAGCGAGCTCCAGAACAGAGCGAGTTATACAGTGAGCTCCAGAACAGAGCGAGTTATACAGTGAGCTCCAGAACAGAGCGAGTTATACAGTGAGCTCCAGAACAGAGCGAGTTATACAGTGAGCTCCAGAACAGAGCGAGTTATACAGTGAGCTCCAGAACAGAGCGAGTTATACAGCGAGCTCCAGAACCGAGTTATACAGCGAGCTGCAGAACACAGGGAGCAGGGAACAGCACAGCACATTACCAGATGCTGGGAACACAGAACTGCAGACGCTGGTTAATACACACAAGTACACAGGCCAGATCAACACATACAACACAGTCCGAGTGCCGCTGCCAGGACAACGGGCCGTTAAGGCCAAGCTAAAACATTGTACCAAAAATAACTTTGAAAATTTAAATACACGTTGGCGGCAGAAGCGTGGCGACTATTTGTACAAGCCTCGGTGAAGTCTAGTATACTTACACTACAATCGTAGAAACATAGAAAATAGGTGCAGGAGCGGGCCATTCGGCCCTTAGATCCAGCACCGCCATTCAATGTGATCAATACCCCGTTCCTGCCTTCTCCCCATATCCCCTGACTCCGCTATCTTTAAGAGCCCTATCTAGCTCTCTCTTGAAAATATCCAGAGAACCCGCCTCCACCGACCACTGAGGCAGAAAATTCCTCAGATTCACCACTCTCTGTGAGAAAAAAGTGTTTCCTCGTCTCCGTTTAAAATGGCTTACACCTTATATTAAACTGTGGCCCCTCGTTCTGGAATCCCCAACATCTGGACCATTTTCCTGCCTCTAGTGTGACCAAACTCTGAACAATCTTACATGTTTCAATGAGATGCCCTTTCGTCCTTCTAAACTCCAGAGTACACAAGCCCAGCCGCACTATTCTCTCAGCATATGACAGTCCTGCCATCCCTGGAATTAACCTGGTGAACCTACGCTGAGCTCCCCCAATAGCAAGAATGTTCTTCCTCAAATTAAGGACCAAAACTGCACACAATACTCCAGGTGTGGTCTCACTAGGGCGATGTACAATTGTAGACCTCTATGCTCCTATATACGATTCCTCTTGTTATAAATGCCAACATGCCATTCGCTTTCTTCACTGCCTGCTGTACCTGCATGCTTACTTTCATAGACTGATGACCCCCAGATCCCGTTGTACTTCCCCTTTCCCCAACTTGACGCCAATTAGATAGTAATCTGCCTTCCTGTTTTTGCTACCACATCACATCTATAGTCATGGACGCTGCAACTAAGCTGGATGAATATGCCATCGTTGTCACAGACTCCATCAGCAAGGATGGAGAGGACTGTGGACCACATAATGCGATACGTTTATTCACCAAACGGAAACCATGGCTGAACAGTGAGCTCCACTCCCAGTTGAAGCCCAAGTTTACTATCGTTTAGATTAGACATACAGCCCGGAAACAGGCCCTTCGGCCCACAGAGTCAGCGCTGACCTGCGATCCCCGTACATGAACATTATCCGATGTACACTGGGAACAATGTACAATGATATCAAACCAATTAACTTACACACGTGTACGCATTTGGAGTGTGGGAGGAAACCGGGGCGCACGGATAAGCCTCACGCAGGTCACGGGGAGAATGTACATTCTCCGTACGGACAGCATGCGTAGTCAGGATCGAACCCGGGTCCCTGGCGCTGTAAGGCATCAACTCTACCGCTGCGCCAACGTGCTGAACCAAGTCTACAGCGTTAAAGTCAAACTGTGCCGTGCACACAGGAAATCTATCAATGACCGTCGCAGAGTCATTAAGGATGTCAAGTGGCAATTCCGGACCAAGCTGGTGACACGAGGTAATGAGACGGATTCCCGCATTCTCCGCCCGCTTAGAACAGGATGTCTGGAGGATTGTCCCCCGTTCCTTCAGTCTCGGGTGTAGCTGTACCAACGGTTACTGCGACAGGCGTGAGATCGGCCATCCTGTGAGTGAATCTGTGGAGAGCAACTGGCTCGGATGCAGTTCTCTACATGCCTCACGATACACTCAGGACTGTGCGCCCAAATGCGGCTTTAACCACATCTACAAGTCTGCAGGTGACAACTCTGTGGTGGGAGGATCATGAACAAGGACAAGACGGAACACAAGAGGAAGACGGGGTGCTTAGCAACACGGTGGGTGTCAGGAGATCACTCTGTCACTCAATGCCAGCAACACGGTGGGTGTCAGGAGATCACTCTCTCACTCAATGCCAGCAACACGGTGGGTGTCAGGAGATCACTCTCTCACTCAATGCCAGCAACACGATGGGTGTCAGGAGATCACTCTCTCACTCAATGCCAGCAACACGGTGGGTGTCAGGAGATCACTCTCTCACTCAATGCCAGCAACACGGTGGGTGTCAGGAGATCACTCTCTCACTCAATGCCAGCAACACGGTGGGTGTCAGGAGATCACTCTCTCACTCAATGCCAGCAACACGGTGGGTGTCAGGAGATCACTCTCTCGCTCAATACCAGCAACACGAAGGCTCTAGTTATTGTGTTCAGGAATCTGGATAGAGTACCCTGCCTTTAATCTGCATCAATGGGGCCAAAGTGGAAATGGTTGACAACTTGAAGTTGCTTGCCATTAATATTACCAATGACTTGTCATGGACTGATCGTCTTGAAGCGACAGCCAATAAAGCACACCAACAGGAACCTGAGGAAATTCAGCATGTCTCCAACGTGAAAGATCTTAGGGCTAACGGAATCAAAGGATATGGGGAGAAGGCAAGAACTGGGTACTGATTTTTGGATGATTAAACATGATCATATTGAATGGCGGCGCTGGCTAGAATGGCCGAATGTCCTACTCCTGCACCTATTGTCTATGATTCTGTGATTCTTACACACTTCAGGTTTCGGTGATGTTTGTCATCTATATCAATGATTTGGATTAGTACAAAATAGCATTTGGAAGTCTGCTGATGTCAGTAAGGGTGGTGATATGGTGGATAGCGATGATAGTTGTTCAGAATAAAAGCAGGGCCTTGATCAGGTGAACAGGTGGGTTGAGCAATTGTTGATAGCAGTGAATGTAGAGAATAGTGAAGCTTTGCATTTTCGGAAGTCACACCAACGCATGACTTGTAGAGTGAATTGCAAGTCTCTGGTGAGTGTTGTAGTGGAGAGGAATCCAACAGTGCAGCTACATAGCTCCTTGAAAGTGGCGTCACATGTAGTATGTGTGGTCAAGGCTTTTGGCACATTGGCCATCACCAATCAGTGTTGAATATAGATGTCGGGAGGACATATTACAGTTCGAGAAGATATTGGTGAGGCCTCACAGAGTATGGTGTTCAGTTTTGGTCATCATGTTGGAGGAAAGACGGTGTCAAGCCTTGAAGTGTAGAGAAGAGGATGACTAGGATGTAGAAAGAACTCGAGTGCCTGAGCTGTGTGGAGAGGTTGAGGAGGCTTGGACTTTATGTAATGGAGCGCAGGAGGATGAGGGGTGATATTATAGAGGTGTACAAGATCATGAAAGGAATTAATAGGTTATATTTACAGACTTTTAAACAGTCAGGGATTAAACCAGAGGTCATGTTTCAAGGTGAGGGGTGAGAGATTGAATAGGAACCTGAGCGGCAAATTATTTAAACAGAGCATGGTAGGTGTGAAGATCGAGCTGCTGATGAGATAGACGAGGCAGGTGCTATGACAATGTTTAAGAAACATTTAGAGATGTATATAGATAGGTTGGGTTTGGAGGGGCATTCCCTTAATCTGATAGCTGTGCCTAGCGCCGATTATGCTTGTTACTCAGCAGGGGCAAACCGGGTGGAATGGCCTCTTTGCACATTGTATGCCTCCCTGTCTCTTAGAACAATAGAAACATAGAAAATAGGTGCAGGAGTAGGCCATTCGGCCCTTCGAGCTTACACCGCCATTCAATATAATCATGGCTGATCATCCAACTCAGTATCCTGTACCTGCCGTCTCTCCATACCCCCTGATCCCTTTAGCCACAAGGGCCACATCTAACTCCCTCTTAAATATAGACAATGAACTGGCCTCAACTACCTTCTGTGGCAGAGAATTCCACAGATTCACCACTCTCTGTGTGGAAAAAATGTTTTTCTCATCTTGGTCCAAAAAGATTTCCACCTTATCCTTAAACTGTGACCCCTTGTTCTGGACGTCCCCAACATCGGGAACAATCTTCCTGCATCTAGCCTGTCCAACCACTTAAGAATGTTGTAAGTTTGTATAAGATCTCCCCTCAATCTTCTAAATGCAAGCGAGTTCAAACCGAGTCTATCCAGTCTTTCTTCAGATGAAAGTCCTGACATCCCAGGAATCAGCCTGGTGAACCTTCTCTGTACTCCCTCTATGGCAAGAGTTTATTTCCTCAGATTAGGAGACCAAAACTGTACGCAATACTCCAGGTGTGGTTTCACCAAAACCCTGTGCAACTGCGGTAGAACCTCCCTGCTCCTAGACTCAAATCCTTTTGCAATGAATGCTAACATACCATTCGCTTTCTTCACTGCCTGCTGCACCTGCATAGTGACTGGTGTACCATGACACCCAGGTCTCGATGCATCTCACCTTTCCCTAATCGGCCACCATTCACATAATATTCTACTTTCCTGTTTTTGCCACCAAAGTGGATAACCTAATATTTATCCACATTATACTGCATCTGCCATGCATTTGCCCACTCACCCAGCCTATCCAAGTCACCTTGCACCCTCCTAGCATTCTCCTCACAGCTAACACTGCCCCCCAGCTTCGTGTCAAACGCAAACTTGGAGATGTTGCATTAAATTCCCTCGTCCAAATCATTAATATATATTGTAAATAGCTGGGGTCCAAGCACTGAGCCTTGTGGTACCCCACTAGTCACTGCCTGCCATTCTGAAAAGGACCCGTTTACTCCTACTCTTTGCTTCCTGTCTGCCAGCCAGCTCTCTATCCACATCAATACTGAACCCCCAATACCGTGTGCTTTAAGTTTGTATACTAATCTCTTATGTGGGACCTTATCGAAAGCCTTCTGAAAGTCCAAATATAACACATCCACTGGTTCTCCCTTATCCACTCTACTAGCTACATCCTCGAAAAATTCTATAAGATTCGTCAGACATGATTTACATTTCACAAATCCATGCTGACTTTGTCCAATGATTTCACCACTTTCCAAATGTGCTGCTATCCCGTCTTTAATAACTGATTCTAGCAGTTTCCCCACTACCGATGTTAAACTAACTAGTCTGTAATTCTCCGTTTTTTTCTCCTTCCCTTTATAAAGGAAATATTCTTCTTAGTACATCCTGTCTTCATTCCCTGTCTCAGAAGCTCGGCAATTACTTCAGTCTCCTGAACATTATCAGCAATTTATTCATCCTATCCCCTCTCGTCACCTTCTCTTTATACTTGTCCAACAGTTCATCTGTTGTTTAAAACCAATCAACACCTTCTCTTGTTTATCAACATGGTCCACATTCTTCATCGTCTCCAGTCTCCGTCATAGGCCGAACTGGTCATGGTTGTTACTCACCTCAGATCATTATGTTTGGCCAGCTTTGGTGTGGTCTATGACTGTCATGGATACTTGGGTACAGTGTAAAGGGAAACTAGTAGAGTAGCTATGGATACTATGAGTTTCAAAGTAAAAGAAGTACTGACACTTTTGAATTTACTAGAATGTGGCCTGGGTTTCAACAACTAAGTTACAGAGAAAGGTTGAATAAGTTAGGTCTTTATTCTCTGGAGCGCAGAAGGTTAAGGGGGGACTTGATAGAGGTCTTTAAAATGATGAGAGGGATAGACAGAGTTGATGTGGACCAGCTTTTCCCTTTGAGAACAGGGAAGATTCAAACAAGAGGACATGATTTCAGAATCAAGGGACAAAAGTTTAGGGGTAACATGAGGGGGAACTTCTTTACTCAGAGAGTGGTAGCGGTGTGGAATGAACTTCCAGTGGAAGTGGTGGAGGCAGGTTCGTTGGTATCATTTAAAAATAAATTGGATAGGCATATGGATGAGAAGGGAATGGAGGGTTATGGTATGAGTGCAGGCAGGTGGGACTAAGGGAAAAACGTTGTTCTGCACGGACTTGTAGGGCCGATATGGCCTGTTTCCGTGCTGTAATTGTTATATGGTTATATGGTTATAAATCGTTGTAATGCATGCAATCCAAACGTTTCACATATGTCATTATGTGGATGCAAACAGCTCAAACCTGTACAATAGATAGAGCAAATATGAAGAAACTGAATGTAGACTGTAATTAGAGATACGGAATATCATGCTGAATATCGTTCTAGATTTTCATCAAACCCTGATTTCACCGTAAATGTGTAAGAATGAACAACATCTGCACAAAGCGCAGTGCGTAATTCCGGTCTATCTTTGTCCTAAGAAACGGACATTCACAGATGTACAATTCGAGCTTTTTGTATAAACACAAAATATTCATTCAAGCAGATGCAGAAATTATTATTTACCTGTTCTGAAGTGTACAGCTAGAGCCACAGATGATGCAATACTTATCTCACCTTTGAGATCTCCCACTGCCTTGGCGGAGTTGTAAACAATTAACATGCGAGGCACATTAGGTTTCAGGAACAGATTTAGGATTAGGATTATTATTGTGAAATATACCGAGATAGAGTGGGGAATGAACTGTGTTTTGTATGTTATCCAGGCAACCAGATATTCCATGCATAGGTACAATCATTTCAAACTCACGTATAACTGATAGAGCAAAGGAGAAGATACAGTGTACAGAATATAGTTTCAGCAATGTAGCACATCA
The DNA here is from genome assembly GCF_010909765.2 of Amblyraja radiata. Taxonomy (NCBI): domain Eukaryota; kingdom Metazoa; phylum Chordata; class Chondrichthyes; order Rajiformes; family Rajidae; genus Amblyraja; species Amblyraja radiata. The sequence continues at coordinate 59,417 of NW_022630647.1, read as the reverse complement.
GCTCCAGAGACTAGGTCCAATGTCCTCAATGGGGACATGTGAATCCAACAGCACCATAGTTTATGGAAGGACCATTAATAATCCCGATAACGGACGGGAAGAAGCTACTAGTGGTGCGCGCTTCCACCTGTGTGCAGTTCCTGCGGACTGGAGCAGGGAGAACAAGGAATGGTCGAGGTGAAACAGGCCTTTGATGATATTGGCTGATTTTCGAGGCAGCGTAAAGTGTAGATGGAATCGGTGCTGTGAAGTCTGGTCTGTGTGGTGGACTTGGCTACATCTACAAATCTCTGCAATTGCTTGCGTTCTCAAGCCGAGCTTTTCTCATAACAATGATGCCGTACATTATGCTGTCCTTGCTGCATCTATCGAAGTTTGGAAGAGTCACTGGAGACATGCCGAGATTTATCTGTCTCATCGGGGTATAAAGGGGTTAGTGCGCCTTTTGGATTATTGCATCTATGATCCACGACAGACTTTTGATAGTATTAACACAAAGCGGGAGCTGTCAACCATTTCCACTTCAGCACCATTGATGCAGATTGGGCATGTCCTGCACCATGCTTCCTGAAGTCAATAACTAACTTCATCGTCCTGTTGACATTGAGGGAAACATTATTGTCCTGGCACTATGTATCTTACTTCTCTATCTACCTCCTGTACTCCATATTGTCATTATTCTCCATGTGACCCAGCACAATAGGGTTGTGAACACACCTGTAGATGTAATTAAAGCCAAATGTGTCCCTACAGTCGAGAGTGTACAGGGAGTATAGTTGGAGACCAAGAACGCATCCTTGCAGGCCACCGATGTCGAGAGTGATTATGGAGGAGATGCTGTCCCCTAACCTCACTGACTGAGGTCCGTGGGAATAGGAGCCATGGAAGCAGTGACAGAGGGAGAGCACATTCTGAGGTCCCGTGGTTTGGAGATAACAACCATTCTTCTCCCAGCAGACACAGGTACACACGGTCACACGCACAATGCCAAGATCAAGTCTGTTTCACAAACCAATATCATAATTGCAAACTGTTTTTGATTCCATATTCATTTCCACTCAGGTCTCAACAGTGTTGATTTCCCTATTTGCCACAAATACCTTCGCCCCAACCCTGTTTACATTTCATTAATGGTCATGCTTGTTTCTGGGGGTAGATAATACTGTAGATTCAGATATATCTGCGAGAATAGTCTACTTCTGACTTCAGTCACTCCAAGGTGAATTCGTATTCCGAACGATGATCCTAATGTGACCATCCACATACGGGCTGTAATTCTCTCAATATCGATCCTGCATCGGCCTCGCAGAAGTCTCGATGTCTGAGTCAATACATTCATTTGTTGTTCTGACGAAGTGCACAGAATGGATGATCTGATCATTGTTCACTTTTGAGAGCCACTTGATGCGACGGATACGTCACGAATTCTGTCTCTGCCCCGAGTCGAAGGTAAGTTTCGCCTTCCTTAAAAAAGACAGTGCCAGGGCATAATATTCTGCAGACTAAGTGCTGGTAGATGGGATTTAATAATTGGACAGCATACACACAGACTGTTTCTCGACCTATTTCCCTGCTGTGTGACTCAATGACTAATGGTCCAAGATATGCACGTTTCTCCACACGAGGTATTAACGTCAGTATTTATTGCAGGGTTCATCACTAATTCACTGTGTGGGCAACTCGGCAGTGGCAATAAGTAGCTAGGTAGCCAGCGTCTCTTCTTCCTGAGGAGACTGAAGAAGGTCCATCTGTCTCCTCAGATCCTGGTGAACTTTTACCGCTGCACCATCGAGAGCATCCTTACCAACTGTATCACAGTATGGTATGGCAACTGCTCTGTCTCCGACCGGAAAGCATTGCAGAGGGTGGTGAAAATTGCCCAACGCATCACCGGTTCCTCGCTCCCCTCCATTGAGT
>NW_022630647.1:0-52500 GCF_010909765.2 Amblyraja radiata | reverse complement strand
TCGGGTAAGGTGAGGCTGGTCTATTATTGTCACATGGTCATAGATGCAGCAGAAAGCGTGACTTTGCTCACTATCTATTCAGTCCAGATATGCCATACATCGATATCTATCTATCTATCTATCTATCTATCTATCTATCTATCTATCTATCTATCTATCTATCTATCTATCTATCTATCTATCTATCTATCTATCTATCTATCTATCTATCTATCTATCTATCTATCTATCTATCTATCTATCTATCTATCTATCTATCTATCTATCTATCTATCTATCTATCTATCTATCTATCTATCTATCTATCTATCTATCTATCTATCTATCTCTCTATCTCTATCTATCTATATATCTATAAAACTCTCGTGCCATCCGACCGGCTGCCGTCCGGCTGCCTTTCTGCCTTTTGATTCGTGCCCATTACTCGCAGATGTCCAATCGGAATGGCCGATGCTCGCAGATGTCCAATCGGAATGGATCCATTTACATGCACGGCTGCCGGCTGCATTTCTTCCTTTTGATTCATTGCCACGCCGAATCCAGACGCACAATCGCCGACATCTTTTCCATTTCGGTAGAGATTTCGCTTTTCTTTCTAAATATCCGCTCCTCATTACATTTCGTCGTGTTTAAGTACACGTTTTTAATCCAACCCTTCTCCCCCACCCACCCCCCAGTATTTAAAAAATAAACTGGCTTCTCACTCATAGAAGCAGCCATTTCGGTAGACATTTCACTTTCCATTCCAACTGTCCACTCCTCATTAGATTTCGTTATGTTTATGTCAAGATTTCAAGATTTCAAATTTATTTTGTCACATACACCTTTCGGTGTAGTGAAATTCTTTTTGCCATGCAGCACATAAAAAAGAATACAACATAACAGTAATAGATAGTTTCAGATATATACATCAAAACATCCCCCCACAATGGTTCCCATTGTGGGGAAAGGCACAAAGTCCAGTCCCATCCCCATGTCCACCCATAGTCGGGCCTCCTTACTCGAGACCCGCAGCTCCGCCGCCGCCGATGCCGAACCGGCACCCCTGCCGCCGCTGCTGAGCCGGTGCCGCCGCCGGTGCTGAGCCGGTGCCGCCGCCGGTGCTGAGCCGGTGCTGAGCCGGTGCCGTCGCCGGTGCTGAGCCGGTGCCGACGCCGGTGCTGAGCCGGTGCTGAGCCGGTGCCGACGCCGGTGCTGAGCCGGTGCCGCCGCCGCTGCTGAAGACCCGGTGCCGCCGGCCGGGCCGGCCGGTGCTTGTAGCCGGTGGCCGCCGCCGGTGCTGATGCCGTTGGCCTCCCAGCCGGTTGCTTGATAGCCGGTGCCGTCGCCGGTGCTGATCCGTTGCCGCCGCCGGTGCTGAGCCGGTGCCGCCGCCGCTGCTGAGCCGGTGCCGCCGCCGCCGCTGCTGAGCCGGTGCCGCTGCCGCCTCCGATGCCGAAGCTCCAGGCGGTCCCTTCAGGAGACGCCGCTCCAGGTCCGCTTGTAGGCCGCTGGGACGGGTCGAAGCTGTAGCCCGGAGAAAAGCTGCATCTCCGACCAGGTAGGGACCCTGAAAATTAGTTTCCCCCTCCCCTCCCCCCTCCCCCACACATAAAAAGCTAGAACTCCTCAAACCAAAACACTGAACTAATTAAAAATAAGAAAAAGAGACGAAAAAAACAGACAGCTGCAGGCTAGGCAGCCATTGGACGGCGCCCCTCCCCTCCATATTTTTCATTAAAACCTTCTCCCCCCCCCCCCTCCACTCACTCACTTTGTCGCCTCCTGCTCGCCAGCGACCATAACGGCTGCTGGCGCCCGCATTTCAACCTCAAGAGACGCCATTTAATTCCGCCTTTCAAGAACGGCTTCAGTTCGAGGACCACGTCTCCCGTGGGGGCTACGGGTAGGGTACGGCTGGGGGGTTATTCTTTTAAAACTGTGTGTGTGTGGGTGGTTGGTGTGTGTGATGCCGCCCCGCCCGCAATCGCGCGTTGGCGAAACGGACCCGACTTCGACGACTTCAAGAGACGCTATTTTAAAACGGCCGGGCCCCGACTTCGACGACCACGTCTCCCGTGGGGGCTACAGGTAGGGGACGGCTACGTTGGAGGGTTTTCCTTTTAAAACTGTGTGTGTGGGGGTGCTTGGTGTGTGTGATGCCGTCCCCCCCTCCCTCCCCGCAATTGCACGTTGGGGTCGAGGCCCACGTCTCCCGTGGGGGCTCCGGGTAGGGGACGGCTGCGTTGGGGGAGTGCGGGTGGTTGGTGTGTGTGATGCCGCCCCGCACCCCCCGCCCCCCCCCCCCCCCCCCCCCCGCAATCTTCGGGAACGGCTTCAGTTCGAGGCCCACGTCTCCCGTGGGGGCTACAGGGAGGGAACGGTGTTTATACACTTTTCAAACTCTGTGTGTGGGGGTGGTTGGTGTGTGTGATGCCGCCCCCCCCCCCCAAGTGGGAGCTACGGGTAGGGAACGGCTGCGTTGAGGGAGCAGACCCAACGGGTCTGCCATTGGTCTAGAATATATATAAAAACTGTGGCTGCCGGTGTCCGTCCGTCCGGCTTCCGGCTGCCTTTCTTCCCTTTGATTGGTTCCATCGTGTGATGTCACAATGCCCAATGTTCACAAATGTCCAATCGGAATGGATTCATTTACATATGCCTTTACAGGAGCCCCAGCCCCCGGTGAACGATCCATCGTGTGATGTCACAATGCCCAATGCTCAAAGACATTCTTGCCATAGAGGGAGTACAGAGAAGGTTCACCAGACTGATTCCTGGGATGTCAGGACTTTCATATGAAGAAAGACTGGATAGACTCGGCTTGTACTCGCTAGATTTTAGAAGATTGAGGGGGGATCTTATAGAAACTTACACATTTTTTAAGGGGTGGGACAGGCTAGATGCAGGAAGATTGTTCCCGATGTTGGGGAAGTCCAGAACAAGTGGTCACAGTTTAAGGATAAGGGGGAAATCTTTTAGGACCGAGATGAGGAAAACATTTTTCACACAGAGAGTGGTGAATCTCTGGAATTCCCTACCCCACTCTACTTTCCCTCCCAAATATCTCCAGTTTCTTCCTCCTCCTCTCCCCTCCCCCCTCCTCTCCTCAACCTCCCCTCTCCCCATTTCTTAACGATTGTCCTTAATTCTTAAAGACAACATTTCATTTGATAGCAAGTTCTTGATAGCAAGATGGCGCCTGCCTGCGGCGACTTTTGTGGAGCACTTCAAATACCGTTTAAAAAAATAAATTTGCTGCTTTTTCATTGACAGCTTTTTTTTGTTGTATTTAAAACGATAGTTTGTGGGGGCGGGTCCTTTGTGTGTGTGACTGTTTGTGGAGGCGCGTGCACCCTACTTTCCCTCCCAAATCTCTCCAGTTTCCTCCTCGCCCCTCCCTCCCCTCTCACCACACCGTCTCCCTCCCCCCACCTGTGTGTTTGGGGGGTGGTTAATGTGAGTGTAATGGACGCATCCCCTCCCCCCAAACGCGTGTTGGGGAAACAGACCCCCTCTACCCCACCCCCTTCCCTCTCGCCCACGCCCCCTTCCACCTACCCCTCTGTGCCTCTTCCACCACTCAACCTACCCCCCCCTTCCCACTTCCACTTCTCTCCCCCTTATCCCACCCCTCTCCATCCCCCACCTCTCTCTCTCCCTCCCTTTCCTCTCCTTCCCCTCCCCACTCTCCCTCTTCCACCACCCCACCTACCCCTCCCCACTCTTCCACTTCGCTCCCCCACTCTCCCAACTTTTCCCCCTCTCTCCCCCATCCCCCTCCCTCCACAATCTTACACCTCCCCCCTATCCCATCTCCCTCCTCCCCCATCCCCAACATCTCTCTCTGCCCCTCCCCCATCGCTCTCTCCTCCCCTTCTCCATCTCGCTCTCCTCAGCGCTCTCCCACTCCTCCTCCCACCCCCATCCCTCTCCCCCACCCCGCTTCTCCCTCCCCACTCTTCCCCCTCCCTCCACACTCTTCCCCCTCTCTCCCCTACCCCATCTCCCTCCTCCCCTCCCTCCCCACTCCCCATCCCCCCTCCCCTCTCTCTTCCCCTTGCCAAATATATTCTTGCCATAGAGGGAGTACAGAGAAGGTTAACCAGACTGATTCCTGGGATGTCAAGACTTTCATATGAAGAAATACTGGATAGACTCGGCTTGTACTCGCTAGAATTTAGAAGATTGAGGGGGATCTTATAGAAACTTACAACATTCTTAAGGGCTTGGACAGGCTAGATGCAGGAAGATTGTTCCCGATCTTGGGGAAGTACAGAACAAGTGGTCACAGTTTATTGATAAGGGGGAAATCTTTTAGGACCGAGATGAGAAAAAAAAATTCACATAGAGAGTGGTGAATCTCTGGAATTCTCTGGCACATAAGGTAGTTGAGGCCAGTTCATTGGCTATATTTAAGAAGAACTTAGATGTGGCCCTTGTGGCTAAAGGGATCAGGGGGTATGGAGAGAAGGCAGGTACATGATACTGAGTTGGATAATCAGCCATGATCATATTGAATGGTGGTGCAGGCTCGAAGGGCCCAATGGCCTACTCCTGCACTTAATTTCTATGTTTCTATGTTTCCGTCTTCTCACCCCTCTCTCTCCCACCCACACCTCTCTCTCCCACCCCATGCCCTCTCTACTCCACCCCCTTCCCTCTCTTTCCCCGCCCACTTCCCCCTACCCCTTTGTCCCACTTCAACCATTCCCCCTTACTACACCCCTCTCCCTCCCCCACCCCTCACTCTCCCCCTCCCTCCCCTCTCCCCCCCTCCCCCTTCCCCCTACCCCTCTGTCCCTCTTCCATCACTCCCCCTACCTCCCCACTCTTCCACTTCTCGCCCCCCTCCCCCTCCACTCGCTCCCCGCTCTTTCCCCCCAACCTCCACACCTCTCTCCCCACCCCCCTCTCTCACCCCCTACCCCACTCTCCTTTCCCTCCCAAATCTCTCCCGTTTCCTCCTCCTCCTCCTCTCCCCTCCCTCCCCTCTTCTCACCCTCCCCTCTCTCCACCCCGTCTCCCTCTCCCCCCCTCCCCCCACCTGTGTGTTTGAGGGGTTGTTAGTGTGAGTGTGAAGCCGCAGCCGCCCCCCCCCCCTCACGCAAACGCCGTAGGGGAAACAGACCCAACGGGTCTGCACTTGGTCTAGTAATCAATTAAAACCCTGTGGTTGGAGCGTGGAGGAAGATATAGAATGCAGATTATAGTGCATTATATAGCATATCGTGCTGAATATTGTTGGCTATTCCCGCCAAACCCCGAATTCTTCGTGTATTTATGAGAATCAAGTCACATTGTGTCATTCAGTTCTCCGTCCAACTGGACAAGTGCAGTTGGACAATTGGAGTTCTGTAAAAAACACAAAACAAAGAATGTGTGTAAAAATATTATTTAAATGTGCATGTGTATATCTGGAACAAAGGAACAATAAGCCATGAAATATCCCCCTGGGATCGCGATGTTGTAGACATTTAAGATGAGAGGCTTTTTAAGTTTGCGCTTGAGTTTTAAGTTTGTTATTGTTACACGAGTCCATGTAAAAGTGATATGTTGCCTGATTACATGTAAAACATGCTATCCAAACAAATCATATATACCATATATAGACAGTATCATTTCAAACTCGAGGACATCGAGTGGTAGGGTTACTTTCAATATTATCCATATTATAAATGTTAACAATTATGTTTTAGTGTTCCTTGGTTTGTTTTATGTGTGGTTGTGGAGGTGGGGGGGGTGAACTTTTATTCAATCTCTTTCTTCGACGGAGATGCGATATTTTCCGCGTCGTATCTCCGTCCGCACTGTGCCCTAACACCGTGGAGTTGACAGCCTTTCCTGGAGACCGATCTGGCGCTTCAAGCCGCGGGAGTCTGCGGGACTTTAACATCGCGGAGCTTGCGATACCTTTGCCGGGGATCGAAGCTCCAACCGCGGAACCTGTGGATTTTAACATCGTGGATCACGCTGTTTCTGGTAAGAAGAGGCCGAGTTTGGAGCTCCTTGGCGGGGAGGGAGTATCAACCGCCCCGACGCGGGAGTTATGATCACCCCGACGGGGGCTTCGATCGTCGGCTGCGGGGCTTTGATCACTCCGACTGCGGGTGGATTGATAAACCCGACCAGGGGAGTATACCGAGGGACAAGATTGCACTTGTTTGCCTTCTTCCACAGTGAGGAATGTGGGGAATCCTCTGTGGTGGATGTTTATGTTAACTCTTCTGTAATTGTGTGTCTTGTTGCTTTTGTTGCGTATGGCTGAATGGCAATTCGCATATCACTGCACCTTAATTGGTACATGTGACAATAAAGGTCCTTTGAATCATTTGATCGGTTCGGTTCTGTTCTTCGCTCCTCAAACAATGAAGCTCTGATCCAATAATTACCGGGTGTTGTGCAAATTACAGCTTTTCAATGATGGGGACAACAGGTGGACGGCAAGTGAACTGCATGCGAACGGGCACGAATCCACCAATGTCATTTATGGAAAACTTGCAGGTTCCGCGTGTATGTTGGGTAATTAGCTACCTCAGATCACCAATAATCCGCTTGCAGGATCTGAAGAAAAAGTGCTACTTTTCGTCTCCTTTCTCCAGTACACGATGGTGCAAACCATCTGCCTCGCAAGATGTTGGCCGGAATTCGACCCCGAGCCTCCGCAGTTGACCCGATCCACGCGAAGCCCGCCTCCCGAGAGCTTTGGAGATTTCGTTCAGATTCCAAGTTCTACCCATTTTAATAATAATAATAAGGAATAGTTAATTTCTGTAAACGGGACTCATTGACAAATTATTATTCACTATGATCTAGTAGTTGGGTCAGGGATGGAATTCCCGCCCCTTTAATTTTCCCGGTAAAACGGTGAACCTACGAGTGCATCTTCCTGGCCTCTTAATTGCAGAATCCTACAGAAATCGAGGGAAGATCCCGACATGTCCCGACGATAGGATCACACTGAGTGACGCCTGTTTCTTCAAAGTGTAACCTGTTGAAATTCTTCTTGCCCCTGCAGTTATTCGTTTGTATCCGCTCTCTGGTGATTTTAGAGCTTTGCTGAAATGTGGCGCCTGTTTGAACACAATACTCCAACATACACAGAACATGATGGAGAAAGGTCAGGCATAACATCATACAGTACTGAAACGCCCTCTGGCCCAACTCGACCACACCATCTAAAATAGTTCATCATAGCTTGAATGTTTGCCGAGTTCAATTCATATCTTACTCTAATCTTCCCCTATCTACCTATCCAAAAGCTTACTTGAAATTTTGATGTCCTTCCTCAACTACCTCACCTGGCACTCGTTCAGTATAACCAACATCCACAGTGTGAAAAACGTTCGTTTTAAATATATTTTATACGTCAGATCGCCACTACTCTGCTACCCGAATATGACAAAAACACAGTTTGCGTTTCCTTTCTTCAGTAGCAGATGGTGACATACCAGTTGCCTCCCAGCAGTCGGCTGGAGTTCGATTCCCGGCCATTGAAGTTGATCCAATCCACACGAAATCCGCCTCCCTACTCCGTTCTGAGGTACCAACCTGCTTCACGAAGACCAACATTATCCCTAATTCCAATTAAAGCAAGATATCGTGCCCAAAGGACAACCGCGCTGTGCCCGTGACATCTACCATCGTGAAATGTTTCGGGAGGCTATTAAATCATATAACCAAATAACAATTACAACACGGAAACAGGCCATCTCGGCCCTTCAAGTCCGTGCCGAACACTGTTTACCCCCCGTCCCATCTACCTGCACTCAGACCATAACGCTCCATTCCTTTCCCGTCCATATATCTATTAAATTTATTTTTAAATGATAAAATCGAACCTGCCTCCACCACTTCCACTGGAAGCTCATTCCTCACAGCTACCACTCCCTGAGTAAGGAAGTTCTCCCTAATGTAAACCCTAAACTAATGTCCCTTAATTCTCAAGTCATGTCCTCTTGTTTGAATCATCCCTACTCTCAATGGGAAAAGCTTATCCACATCAACTCTGTCTATCCCTCTCATCATTTTAAAGACCTCTATCGAGTCCCCCCTTAAACTTCTGCGCTCCTAAGAACAAAGACCTAACTTGTACAAACTTTCTCTGTAACTTAGATGCTGAAAACCAGACAACATTCTAGTAAATCTCCTGTATACTCTCTGTATTTTGTTGACCTCCTTCCTATAATTAGGCAACCAAAATTTTGCACCTTACTCCAGAATTGGCCTCACCAATGCCTTGTACAATTTAAACATTACATCCCAATTTCTATACTCAATGCTCTGATTTATAAAGGCTAGCACATCAAAAGCTTTTTTACCACCTTATCTACATGAGATTCCACCTTCAGGGAACTATGCACAGTTATTCCTAGATCCCTCTGTTCAACTGCATCCCTCAATTCGCTACCATTTACCATGTACGTCCTATTTTGATTTGTCCTGCCAAGATGTAGCACCTCACACTCATCAGCATTAAAGTCCATCTGCCATCTTTCAGCCTACTCTTCCAAATGGCCTAAACCTCTCTGTAGCCTTTGAAAATCTACTTCATTATCCACAACACCACCGATCTCAGTATCTTCTGCATACTTACTAATCCAATTTACCACCCCATCATCCAGATCATTGAAGTACATGACAAACAACAGTGGACCCAACACAGATCCCTGTGGCACCCCACTAGTCACTGGCCTCCAACCTGACAAACAGACATCCACCATTACTCTCTGGCATCTCCCATTCAGCCACTGTTGAATCCATCTTGCTACTCCACCATTAATACCCAACAATTGAAACTTCTTAACCAACCTTGCATGAGGAACCTTGTCAAAGGCCATACCGAAGTCCATATATACAACCTCCACTGCTTTACACTCATCAATTTCCCGAGTAACCTCTTCAAAAAATTCAAGAAGGTTAGTCCAGTTGGCGCGGCGTCTGCAGCCCGGGATCCCTCGTGGGGGACCCGGGGGGAAGAATAAGCTCTGAATGCCGGCCCGCGGCCAACTTCTACCGCGGGCCCGACATGGACTTACCATCACCCCAGGAGGGGAGCTTCGACCGCCGGCCCTGCAGTCTGCGGTGCTTCTGGCTGCGGCGTGGTGGGAACTTTAAATCTTTGACCACCGGCCTGCGGCCTACATCAACTTAAAGCCGCGGTCTCCGGTGGGGAAGAGCCGATCCTGGACTTACCTGGACTTGTACCTTGTCCTTTTACCATCTGGACGCCAGCAGCAACGGCTGCGGAGAGTAGAGGTCCCGACCACGGGGGAAATGGAGGAGGACTGGCCAAATTGTGTGCCTTCCACCACAGTGATGAATGCTGTGGTGGATGTTTGTGTTACATTTTTATTGTGTTTTTGTGTGTGTTCTTTATCATTGTACCGCTGCTGACATATTCATTTCACTTGCACTCTATGTGCAATGTGACAAATAAACCGTATTGTATTGTATTGTATTGTATTGTATTGTCAAACATGACCTTCCAGGCACAAATCCATGTTGAATGTTTCTAATCAGACCCTGTTTATCCAGAAGCGTATATATATTATCTCTAAGTATCCTTCCCATTAATTTGCCCACCACTGACGTCGAACTAACAGGTCCATATTGCTAAGTTTACTCTTAGAACATTTCTTAAACAATGGAACAACATGTGCAGTACGTCAACCCCACGGCACTATTATCGTTTCTAATGACATTTGAAATATTTCTGTCATATCCTCTGCTATTTTTACACTAATTTCTCTCAATGTCGTAGGGAATATCCTGTCAGGACCTGGAGACTTATCCGTTTTCATATTTTTCAAAAGTGTCCGTACTTCCTCTTCTTTGAATCTGATAGTTTCCATTGCTACCCTACTGTTTCCCTTACCTCACACAATTCAATATCCTTCTCCTTGGTGAATACCGAAGAAAATTAATTGTTCAATATCTCCCCCATCTCTTTTGGCTCTGCAGAGAACTGTCGATTCTGACTCTCTAATGGATCAATTGTATTCCCTGTTATCCTTTTGCTATTAATATAGCAGAAGAGACCCTTTGGATTTACTTCCACCTTACTTGCACGCGGCCTGGACGCACTGCAGTTTGCCTACCGCCATCTTAGAAGTAGCCAGGACCCACCAACGCGAGGCTGGCCGAATTCGGAACTGTGCCGGCGTTCCGACGTTCTGGTAGCCCGGCTTCGAGGCTGAGACGGTGCTCCGGTGAGAGCGGCCCGGCACGGGGCTGAGATGGCGCTCCGGTGGCTGAGGCGGCGTTCCGGCGGTGGCGACCTGATTCCGGGGCTCGGCCGCGGGCCAGTGGACGACATCATCGGGAGCTCGCAGATCACAGCCTGGTGCCTGTTTTCCGGGGCTCCCGTGGCAACAGCTGCGTCCGCTGGACTGGAGGGAGGCAGTTTTGACCATCCCGGTCCGCGGAGCTGAAACGGCCCGTTCGCGGAGCTCGGTTGAGCCACAGGACTGACTACCATCGCCCGGTGGCCTCAGCGCAGAGGGAGAATGACAGTAAATTTAAGACTTTTGCATCCATCACAGTGAGGAGGTGCCTAGTGAACTCACTGTGGTGGATGTTAATTTGTGTGTATTGTGTGTTTTATTGTTTATTATTATATGTATGGCTGCAGGCAACGACATTTCGTTCAGACCGAAAGGTTTGAATGAAAAATAAAGGATCTAATCTAATCTACTCTAAATAATGTAAGTATGAAATAAATGACTACCCTCTTAGGCCACATGCAAGAAATGAATGTTGTTACCAATATCAAAATGATCACTCTAAAACTGCCCTGTAAACATAGAAACATAGAAATTAGGTGCAGGAGTAGGCCATTCGGCCCTTCGAGCCTGCAGCGCCATTCAATATGATCATTGCTGATCACCCAACTCAGTATCCTGTACCTGCCTTCTCTCCATACCCTCTGATCCCCTTAGCCACAAGTGCCACATCTAACTCCCTCTTAAATATAGCCAACGAACTGGCCTCAACTACCCTCTGTGGCAGAGAGTTCCAGAGACTCACCACTCTCTGTGTGAAAAAAGTATTTCTCATCTCGATCTTAAAGGATTTCCCCCTTATCCTTAAGCTGTGACCCCTTGTCCTGGACTTCCCCAACATCGGGAACAATCTTCCTGCATCGAGCCTGTCCAACCCCTTAAGAAGTTTCTATAAGATCCCCTCTCAATCTCCTAAATTCTATAGAGTATAAACCGAGTCTATCCAGTCTTTCTTCATAAGACAGTCCTGACATCCCAGGAATCAGTCTAGCGAACCTTCTCTGCACTCCCTCTATGGCAATAATGTCCTTCCTCAGACTTAGAGAAAAGATAAAGCTGGTCTGTTAGAGGAATATGAGAATCGAAAGGCCATGCTTCCTGATCTGGGGAACTTTATAGAAAAGAAAGTACTGTTCATGTCAAATTTACGCTATGGGAGTATTCAAGATCCTAAACCAATCGCAACTGTCAAATGTTCTACCTTTACTAAAACAAAAGGAAGATCAGGACCTAAGGGAAGTAGTTTTGATTCCGCTGTAAATACCTGCAGAAATGAAAGGCCAAAAGGAAAAAGCTACATCTACTGTTAAGCCTAGACGGTTCTGCTTGTCATCCAGCGAGAAGAGAGAGGAATGACAGAGATGGCCCACGAGGGAAGGGAAGGGGGGGGCTGTTGATAACTGGTCAGCTTGGACCTTGCATCACATCCCAAGAATGGACACGACATTCTTGACAGGGCCAAGGAGAGCCTGTAATAGGACTTCTCTATCCGTTTCTCATCACGGATAGCTGACCTGCTGAGTTCTACCGGCACTTTGGAGGGGAATGGACAGGCGCCGTGTCAGGTCTGGACCCTTCTTTGGACTGATGGAGTCGGGGAGAAAGCTGGAAAATAGAGATGGGGTTGGGACAGACTCCAGGACTTGATTAGGAGGGTGGAGTTTCCTTAATTTGGAGCAGTCAATGTTCATGTCATTGGGCTGTAAGCTATGAGGTGCTGTTCCCCCAGTTTGCGTGTCACCTCACTCTGGCAATGGAGGAGGCCCCGGACAGAAAGTTCAGTGTGGGAGTGGGAGGGGAGTTAAACTGATTGGCAACCGGGAGATCCAGGTGGCCTTGGAGGACCGAGCGCAAGTATAGGGTGAAATACACGCCTAGTCCTGATACAATAGACATTAGACAAGAGACAATAGGTGCAGGAGTAGGCTAATCGGCCCTTCAAACCAGCACCACCATTCAATGTGACCATGGCTGATCATCCACAATCAGTACCCTGTTCCTGCCTTCTCACTATATTTCCTGACTCCGCTTTCTTTAAAACCCCTATCTAGCTCTATGTTTCTATGTTTCCCTCTTCTCACCCCTCTCCGTCTCCCACCCATCCCTCTCTCCCCCACCCCCCTTCCCTCTCTACCCCACCCCCATCCCTCTCTCCCCCCTCCCCCTTCCCCCTACCCCTCTGTCCCTCTTCCACCACTCCCCCTTCCCCTCCGTCCCCACTCTTCCACTCTCCCTCACACCACCCTCTCCCTTCCCCACCCCTCTCTCCCCCCTCCCATCCCCCTCCCTCCCCTCTCTCCCCCCACACTTAACTCCTACCCCTCTTCCACCATTCCTTCTACCCCTCTCCCCCTTCCTCTCCACTATTCCACTATCTCCCCCATCCCCTTCCCACTCTCCCTACACACTCTTTCCCCTCTCCGCCACCCCTCTCCTCCTCAATCCACACTCTTCCCCCTCCCTACCCCACACCATCTCTCTCCTCCCCTCCCTCCCCATCCCTTCCCCACACCTCTCTCCCCTCCCCCACTCCTCTCTCCTCCCTCTCTCCCACACTTCTCTCCTCTCCCTCTCCTCATCCCTCTCCTCCCCTCCTCCCACCCCCATATCTTTCTTCCCCCACCCCTTACCTCTCTCTCCCACCCCTTCCCTCTCTCCCCACCCGTTCCCCCTCCCCACTCTTCCCCCTCCCTCCACACTCGTCCTCCTCTCTCCCCTACCACCACACATCTCTCCCTCTCCCCTCTGTCCTCCCCTCTTTCCATCTCCCTCTCCTCCCCTTCTCTCCCTCCTCCTCCCACCCATCCCTCTCTCCCCTACCCCCTTCCCTCTCTACTCCACCCCTTCCCTCTCTTTCCTCACCCCCTTCCCCTACCCCTCTGTCCCTCTTCAACCACTCCCTCTTACCACACCCCTCTCCCTCCCCCACCCCTCATCCCCCCCTCCCTCCCCATCTCTCCTCCCACACCCTTCCCCCTACCCCTATGTCCCTCTTCCATCACTCCCCCTTCCCCTCCCTCCCCACTCTACCACTTCTCTCCCCCCTTCCCCCTCCACTCACCCCCACTCCCTCCCCACTCTTTCCCCCTCCCCCACCTCTTTCCCCCTCCCTCCCTCCTCCCCTCCCTCCCCAATCCCCCCCTCACCCCCACAACTCTCTCCCCACCCCCCTCTCTCACCCCCTACCCCACTCTCTTTTCCCTCCCAAATCTCTCCCGTTTCCTCCTCCTCCTCTCCCCTCCCTCCCCTCTTCTCACCCTCACTCTCTCCACCCCGTCTCCCTCTCCCCCTCCCCCCACCTGTGTGTTTGAGGGGTTGTTAGTGTGAGTGTGATGCCGCAGCCCCCCACCCCCCAGCAAACGCCGTTGGGGAAACAGACCGAACGGGTCTGCACTTGGTCTAGTTCGATATAAAAATCAGAAGAAATATAATTGTGTGTGTTACGTATATGATTATATACATCAATATCATATTCATGTATGTGTGTTCTTTCCAGCACAATCTAGTCAGTTGTATACTCATGGAATAAAACCATCCTTAAGTTATGCATCTTTTGTAAATCTTGCTCAAAACAAAGTTAATTTTGTGAAATTCTTCAATTAGATAACCCCACAGGCAGATCTCATTCCACTCTCTGGCTATTGGGAAGACCAGACCCATTTTTATTTGTGGACAAACAACTACATAGAAAATAGAAAATAAGCACTAAAACATGAAGTAATATTCCAGGGCTATAGCAACTGGAATCTTCATATTGCTATTATTTCCCCAAATACTGCAGATGTGAACAGTGTGCTTACATTAATGTGATTAGATGAATGAATTACAGAGTGCAAGTGTAATACAAAATCAACTCAAACACAGCCTATGAGCCATTTAAAAAGAAATGATTTAAAAAACATTAAAAAGAAAACTACCAGAGGCAAAATGTATAAACATTTTATTCTTTAACAAGAATTAACGGAATTATGAATTAACAGAATTATGAATCTAATCCTATATCACACACACAAACTGTTCCTCCGCAACGTTGATTACCCTGCGAGTCGGGTCGGGTCCGATACAAAATCAACTCAAACACAGCATATGAGCCATTTAAAAAGAAATGATTTAAAAACATTAAAAAAGACAATTACCAGAGTCAAATGTTATTCTTGGCAAGAATTATCAGAAGCATGAACTAACAGAATTACACCAAAGATCCTGTAGCTTTGTTATAAATTCTTTGGATTACACTGCGAGTCGGGTCGGGTAGGTTCCGGTTACTAAAATGGGCGGGGGGAAATGCCCAGAATCCCCTCCGTAGCGTACTACACGTCAGCCCATGGCATTTTGCAGGAGTAGCCTATCTTGCTCCGTTATAGGATCTTTAATTTAGATAATAATCTGCCTTCCTGTTACCTCTTCCAAAGTGGATAACCTAACATTGATCCACATTAAACTGCATCTGCCATGCATCTGCCCATTCACCCAACCTGTCCACGTCACCCTGCATTCCCATAGCATCCTCCTCACAGTTCACACTGCCATCCAGCTTTGTGTCATCTGAAAATTTGCTAATGTTACTTTGAATGCCTTCATCTAAATCATTGATGTATATTGTAAATAGCTGCGGTCCCAGCACCGAGCTTTGCGGTACCCCATTAATCACTGCCTGCCTTTCTGAAAGGGACCCGTTAATCTCTACTCTTTGTTTCCTGTCTGCCAACCAATTTTCTATCCATGGCAGCACTCTACCCCCAATACCATGTGTGCTAATTTTGCCCAATAATCTCCTATATGGGACCTTATAAAATGCTTTCTGAAAGTCTCAACATCCACTGGCTCTCCCTTGTCCATTTTCCTAGTTACATCCTCAAGAAATTCCAGAAGAGTAGTCAAGCATGATTTGCCCTTAGTAAATAATTGACTCCAGCATCTTCCCCACCACCGATGTCAGGTTATCACAGGGGTGGGGAACTTGCGGCCTTAAGATCACATGCACCCTTCTATGCCATTAAGTGCGGCCTTTTGAATGAATCCAAATTTTGTAGAACAAATCCTTTTAATTGCATTAATATGTTTTTGTTTGTGTTTTATAATTTTTATTTTAATCTTTAAGTTATCGTATTTAAAATACCAAAGAGTAAAAGAAGATTCAACAAAATTTGCATTTTTTAGCATTCAAATTAGCATGTCAACCTCACCTAGTTGTTGTCTCCAAAGCTGCTATAGAACTACAGATGGAATTGATTGAGCTCTCAGAAGATGACATTTTAAAGTTCTTATATGATGCTGAAAGATCCGATTGAAATATGGCAATAGAATACCCACGCCTTCAGCAACATGCACGAAAAATGCTTTCTTGCTTTTCAATCACTTATTGCTGCGAATCTACGATAATCTATCTAACCCAAATCAAGACGCCCTTAAGGTCACAAATCATGGATACCCATCTAGAAGATCAGGTGAAACTGCGTACCTCCAAGTTACAACCAAATATTCAAATGTTTTCCCACAAAAAGCAGTCACAACAAAGTCATTAAAAGGTTAGTTAACTTTAAAATTAACATTTTTTTTCATTTTCTTGAAGTTAGTACATATTAGTTAGATTTTTACAAAAGAAAGTACATTTTGGACTATATCTAATTGAAGTTTCATGGATGCGGTCTTATTATATTACAGCTAACTTAGTGCGGCATTCCAACATGAAAAGGTTCCCCACCCCTGGGCTAACATCTATAATTCCCTGTTTTCTCTCTCCCACATTTCTTAAATGTGGCATAAGATTAGGTACCCTCCAATCCACAAAAACTGATCCTGAATCTATAGAACATTGGAAAACGATCACCAATGCGTCCAAGATTTCTAGAGCCACTTCCTTAAGTACCCTGGGATGCAGACCATCAGGCCCTGGGGATTTATCAGCCTTCAGTGACATCAGTCTTCCCAACATCATTTTCTGCCTAATGTGGATTTCCTTCAGTTCCTCCGGCACCCTAGATCCTCTGGCTACTGGTACACCAGGAAGATTGTTTGTGTCCTCCTTAGTGAAGGCGGATCCAAAGTACCTGTTCAACTTATCTGGCATTTCCTTGTTCCCCATAATAAATTCACCTTTTTCAGTCTAAAATAGTCCAACTTTGGTCATAACTAATGTTTTCCCCTTCACAAACATAAAGAAGGAACAGCAGATGCTGGTTTACAAAGAGAGACATAATCTCCTGGAGTAACTTGCACCTCTGGAGAGCATGGGCAGGCAACATTCTAGGTCAGGACCCTTCTTCAGACTGCTTGGTGTGGGGGGTGGAGAAAGTTGGAAAGGAGAGGTGGGAGTGGTCGCCTTAGATTCCCTTCCCTCTACAGATGCGGCCTGACCCACTGAGTTCCTCCACCGCTTTAGAGGGAATGGAAAGACAATGTTTTGAGTATGGACCCTTCTTCAGACTGATTGGAGAGGGTGGGGGGAGGAAGCTGGAAAAGAGAGATGGGGGCTGGACAAAGCCTGGCAAGTGATAGGTGGACACAAAATGCTGGAGTAACTCAGTGGGACAGGCAGCATCTCTAGAGATAAGGAATGGGTGACATTTCAGGTTGAGGCCCTTCTTCAGACGTGATAGGTGGATATAGGTGAGGGAGACACAAGATACTGCAGATGCTGGAATCTTGCATAGAGCACAATTTAGTTAAATGCACAGAATCTCTTGCCCAGAATGGGAGAATCGAGGACCAGAGGACATGGGTTCAAGGTGAAGGGGAAAAGATTTAAAAAGAAACTGAAGGGTAACTTTTTCACACGGAGGGTTGTGGGAGTATGGAACAAACTGCCTGAGGAGGTGGTTGAGGCTGAGACTAACCCAAGAAACAGTTAGACAGTTACATGGATAGGACAAGTTTGGACGGATATGGACCAAACACAGGCAGGTGGGACTAGTGTAGCTGGGACATGTTGGTCGGTGTGGGCAAGTTGGATCGAAGGGCCTGTTTCCACATTATATCACTCTATGACTAATACAATGTGCTGTAGTAACTGGGCGGGTCAGGCAGTATCTGTGGAGAACATGGATAGGTGACATTCACAGAGTGCTGGTGTAACTCAGGCAGCATCTCTGGAGACAAGGAATGGGTGACGTTTCGTGTTCACACTGAAGATGGGTCTCGACCCTGAAACGTTACCCATTCCTTCCAGCATTTTGTGTCTACCTAAACTGTGCCTATCTATCCACGTGGCGGTGTGCCAGCAGGCTGGAGGAGTGGGCAATGGCGTTGCCACAGAGCGGGCAGGTGAAGGGGTGCTGGCCGATGTGGACTCGTCGGTGCTCCAGCAAGTGGTCAAGGCGGGTGAAACCGTTACCAAAGGACGGGCAGGGGAAGGCACGCTCACCACTGTGAGTACGCTGGTGCTGCCACAGGCTGGACATGCGGGTGAAGCCCTTGCCGCACTGGGCGCAGGTGTAGGGCCGCTCATCGGTGTGGGTGCGCTGGTGAACCAGCAGGGTGCTGGACTGGGTGAAGCTCTTGCCGCACTGGGCGCAGGTGTATGGGCGCTCCCCTGTGTGGGTGCGCTGGTGCTCCATCAGGCTGCTGTGTAAATGAAGCCCTTGCCGCAGTGGCTACAGGTGTAGGAGTGCTCACCGGTGTGGGTGCGCTGGTGCACCAGCTGGGTGCTGGAGTGGATGAAGCCCTTGCCGCACTGGGCGCAGGTGTAGGGGCATTCACCGGTGTGGATGCGCCGGTGAACCTGCAGGTTGCCGGAGCGGGTGAAGCTCTTGCCGCAGTCGCTGCAGGTGTAGGGGCGCTCACCGGTGTGCACGAGCCTGTGCATCTTCAGCTCTGGCGACGACTTGAAGCCTTTGCTGCAGTCGGGGCAGGTGAAGGGCCGCTCACTGCTGTGCATCGATGGTGCTGCCGTAGCCCCGACAACTGGACAAAGCTCATGTCGCAGATGGAGCAGCCATAGGGCTTCTCGCCGGAGTGCACCTGCTGGTGGAAATTAAGATATTGCACCGTTGTGAAGCTCTTGCCGCAGGTGGAGCAGGTGAAGGGCCTCTCGCTGGACTGCTCGCGGTTGTGCCGCAGCAGGCTGCTGGAGCTGGCGAAGCTCTTGCCGCACTCCGAGCAGTTGAAGGGGCGTTCTCCCGTGTGCACCCGCCGATGGGTCTCCAGCTGGCTCAGGTACTGACGGGCCTTGCCACACATGTCACACTCATAACACTTCTCCTTGTTGTGCCCCGTCATGTGGTCTTCAATCGAAGCTCAGCCCCTCGAAGCTCAGCCCACACCCTGGCCGCCCTCAATGGCCGCTCACGTCCCCGTCTCTCCAGCTCCTAAACCCTGCAGGAGGGGAACACAGAGGGTTAACAAGCTGACAAACAGGACATTACTAGCACAGATTGGGTGCGTTTATGGCGGAGGAAACCGTTATATAATTCTGTGCGGCACAGTGGCGCAGCGGTACAGTTGCTGCCTCACCGCCAGAGACCCGGGCTCGATCCTGACTACGGGTGCTGACTGTGCAGAGTTTGTCCATTCTCCCCTTGACCTACGTGGGCTTTTACTCCGGGTGCTCCGGTTTCCTCCAACATTTCAAAGACGTTCAGGGTTGTAGACTATTCGGCCTCTGCAAAATTGTTAAATTGCCCCTAATGTGTGTGGGTTAGTGCTAGTGCACGGGGTGATCGCTGGTTGACGCAGACTCCGCGGGCCGAAAGACCAGTTTCCGCGCTGCATCTCTAAACTAAACTAAAGCAAACCAAAGAAGGGTCTCGACCCAAAATGTCACCCATTCATTCTCTCCACAGATGCTGCCTGACCCGCTGAGTTACACCAGCACTTTGTGTCTATCTTCACCACAGATGCTGCCTGACATGTAGTTACCCCAGCACTCTCTCTCTCTGTCTCTCTACTTCTGTCTCTCTGTCTCTGTCTCTCTTTCTCTCAGCCTGTCTTTCCCTCTCTCTCTCTCTGTCCCTCTCTTGTCTCACTCTCTGTGTAACTGTCTCTCGTTCTCCCTCTCTCTATCTCACTGTCCCTCTCTCTATGTCTCCCTCTCTCTATCTGTCTCTCACTGTCTCTCTGTCTCCCTCCCTCTGTCCCTGTCTCTCTCCGCCTCTCTCTATTTCTCTCTCTGTCTCTCTCCATGTCTGTCTGTCTGTCTGTCTCTATCTCTCTCTGTCCCTCCCTCTTTCTCGCCCACCCTGTCTCTGCTTATCTCTCTCACGCTCTCTCTCTCTCTCTCTCTCTCTCTCTCTCTCTCTCTCTCTCTCTCTCTCTCTCTCTCTCTCTCTCTCTCTCTCTCTCTCTCTCTCTCTCTCTCTCTCTCTCTCTCTCTCTCTCTCTCTCTCTCTCTCTCTCTCTCTCTCTCTCTCTCTCTCTCTCTCTCTCTCTCTCTCTCTCTCTCTCTCTCTCTCTCTCTCACCCTCTCTCTGTCTCTCTCTCCCCTCTTCTCTCTCCTACCCCCTCTATCTCTCTGTCTATATCTGTCTCCCCCTCTCTTTCCCTCTGTGTTTCTTTCTCCCTCTCTCCCATTGTCCCTCCTTCTGCATCTTTCTATGTCTCTTTCCGTCTCTCATTGATTCTCTCTCTCTCTGACTCTCCATCCATCTCTGACTCTCCATCCAGCTCTGTCTCATTATCTCTCCGTTTCTCTCTCTCTGCCTGTCTCTCACACTTTCTCCTTCTCTCTGTCTGTCTGTTTCTCTCTGTCACTCCCTCTCTGCCTCTCTCACCGTTTCTCTGTCTCTGTCTCTCTCTCTCACTCTCTCTTTTTTTCTCTTTCTGTCTCTCCCTCTCTCTGTCTTTCTTTTTCTCTCTCTGCCTCTCCTCTATCTCTCTCTCAGCTCCTCTCTCTGTATCTCTCTGTTTCTCTCTGTCTGTCCCTCTCCCTGACTCTTCCTCTCATTCTACTTCTCCCTACTCCGATAGAGCGTTGCCTCTCCCCCTATATGGTATTATCAGATCAGTAATTTCCATGTAGATCTATGAGAGCTCAAGGAATCGAGATCAGAGAAAGGGAGATAGCTAGATGAGATCAGCTCGAGGAGATCGATAAGCGAGAATTAGACGATCGATAGAGATGAGAGAGCTGCTCGAGATCTCTATATAGCGTATCTATATCGCTCGATATCATCTCTATCTCTCTCTCTCTCTCTCTCTCTCTCTCTCTCTCTCTCTCTCTCTCTCTCTCTCCATCTGTCTCTCTCTCTCCCTCTGTCTCTCTCTCCCCCTCTGTCTCTCTCTCAATTCAATTCAATTTCAATATTAAAACTTTATTGGCATGATAAAAAAATACATTGTTATATTGCCGAAGTATAAAACATGACATGCATATTTAAAATGCATAAGTATAAATACAAGAATACAGTGCATGGATCGATATGTCCCTGTACATAAACTCGTAATGGGCCTATAGCCCTTTATTGATTGCTACACGTTCTGGCAGCTGTAAGCAGTACAACACAATTGCAAGTTTAGCAATTCAATATTAAATACTTAGTGTTAGTTAATGTCAATTAGTGTGTGCGTACATATGTGCATGTTGGTCATTCACCGTCTCTCAGGTTATGGCATGCTGTTATGTATTGTGCACCAAGATGTGCCGTATTTCCTTCGCCTAGGATTATTATTAGTTTTGATGTATCATCTCGTTCTTTAAAATCAGGGGTTGCCACACTGAGTTTGTAAAAGTATGCTTTCCTTGTTTTGTCAATTTTTTGGCATTTCAGGAGGAAGTGCACCTCTGTTTCAACCTCAACTGTCAAACTGTGGCGCATATTCAGTTTTCTCTTGGTTGCTAGAATCTCTTCTGTCTTCCCTTTTCAACTGCCAAATAGTGGTCACTTAACCTGTATTTGGTGAGGGTCTGGCTCTGCTTCATGTCTCTAACAGTTGAGAGATAGTCTGCCAGTTTATAATCTCTGTTTAGCGCACGGTAACATTCTCATCTGCTTTGACTTTTGGTTTCATTATCCCAATATTCCAAATACGTTTCTTTACATTGTTTGATCATTTCGTTCACTATAACTGGTGATTGAGGATCAGTATTGATCTGGGGCCGGTTAGGATTTAACTGGCTAGGGTTTAACTGAATAGAGGTAGTTAGTCTCAGTACCAACTGAAACAGGGAACTCTTTTCTGGGCTTCCCTCTTGTGTTTGAAGGGCTTTAAACTGGAGGGCATCTGGGTATCGGACAAAACTCTGATTATTAATAACCACTTTCTGTTATTTGCACTTTATCAGTTTATTTATTCATAACCATATAACCATATAACAATTACAGCACGGAAACAGGCCATCTCGACCCCTCTAGTCCGTGCCGAACACATAGTCTCCCCTAGTCCCATATACCTGCGCTCAGAACATAACCCTCCATTCCTTTCCCATCCATATAACTATCCAATTTATTTTTAAATGATAAAAACGAACCTGCCTCCACCACCTTCACTGGAAGCTCATTCCACACAGCTACCACTCTCTGAGTAAAGAAGTTCCCCCTCATGTTACCCCTAAACTTCAGTCCCTTAATTCTCAAGTCATGTCCCCTTGTTTGAATCTTCCCTACTCTCAGTGGGAAAAGCTTTTCCACGTCAACTCTGTCTATCCCTCTCATCATTTTAAAAACCTCTATCAAGTCCCCCCTTAACCTTCTGCGCTCCAAAGAATAAAGCCCTAACTTGTTCAACCTTTCTCTGTAACTTAGTTGCTGAAACCCAGGCAACATTCTAGTAAATCTCCTCTGTACTCTCTCTATTTTGTTGACATCCTTCCTATAATTAGGCGACCAAAATTGTACACCATACTCCAGAATTGGCCTCACCAATGCCTTGTACAATTTTAACATTACATCCCAACTTCTATACTCAATGCTCTGATTTATAAAGGCCAGCACACCAAAAGCTTTCTTTACCACCCTATCTACATGAGATTCCACTTTCATGGAACTGTGCACAGTTATTCCCAGATCCCTCTGTTCCCCTACATTCTTCAATTCCCTACCATTTACCATGTACGTCCTATTTTGATTTGTCCTGCCAAGATGTAGCACCTCACACTTATCAGCATTAAACTCCATCTGCCATCTTTCAGCCCACTCTTCCAACTGGCATAAATCTCTCTGTAGACTTTGAAACTCTTCTTCATTTCCCGCAACCCCACCTATCTTAGTATCATCTGCATACTTACTAATCCAATTTACCACACCATCGTCCAGATCATTGATGTACATGACAAACAACAGTGGACCCAACACAGATCCCTGTGGCACCCCACTCGTCACTGGCCTCCAACCTGACAAACAACCATCCACCATTACTCTCTGGCATCTCCCATTCAGCCACTGTTGAATCCATCTTGCTACTCCACCATTAATACCCAACCATTGAACCTTCTTAACCAACCTTCCATGAGGAACCTTGTCAAAGGCCTTACTGAAGTCCATATACACAACATCCACTGCTTTACCCTCATCAATTTCCCGAGTAACATCTTCAAAAAATTCAAGAAGATTAGTTCAAACATGACCTTCCAGGCACAAATCCATGTTGACTGTTCCTAATCAGACCCTGTTTATCCAGATGCTTATATATATTATCTCTAAGTATTCTTTCCATTAATTTGCCCACCACTGACGTCAAACTAATAGGTCTATAATTGCTAGGTTTACTCTTAGACCCCTTTTTAAACAATGGAACAACATGCGCAGTACGCCAATCCTCCGGCACTATTCCCGTTTCTAATGACATTTGAAATATTTCTGCCATAGCCCCTGCTATTTCTACACTAACTTCCCTCAATGTCCTAGGGAATATCCTGTCCGGACCTGGAGACTTATCCACTTTTATATTTCTCAAAAGTGTCAGTACTTCCTCTTCTTTGATCCTCATAGTTTCCATAGCTACTCTACTTGTTTCCCTTACCTCACATAATTCAATATCCTTCTCCTTGGTGAATACCGAAGAAAAGAAACTGTTCAATATCTCCCCCATCTCTTTTGGCTCTGCAGATAGTTGGCCACTCTGACTCTCTAATGGACCAATTTTATCCCTCGTTATCCTTTTGCTATTAATATAGCGGTAGAAACCCTTCGGATTTACTTTTACCTTACTTGCCAAAGCAACCTCATATCTTCTTTTAGCTTTTCTAATTTCTTTCTTAAGATTCTTTTTACATTCTTTATACTCCTCAAGCACCTCATTTACTCCATGCTGCCTATAACTATTGTAGATATCCCTCTTTTTCCGAACCAAGTGTCCAATTTCCCTTGAAAACCATGGCTCTTTACAATTTTTACGATTTCCTTTCAACCGAACAGGGACATAAAGATTCTGTACTCTTAAAATTTCACCTTTGAATGTACTCCATTTCTCTTCCACATCTTTCCCATAAAACAAACTGTCCCAATTTACTCCTTTTAAATCCTTTCGCATCTCCTCAAAGTTAGCCTTTCTCCAATCAAAAATCTCAACCCTAGGTCCAGTTTTGTCCCTCTCCATAATTATATTGAAACTAATGGTATTGTGATCACTGGACCCGAACTGTTCCCCAACGCATACCTCTGCCACCTGACCCATCTCATTTCCTAACAGGAGGTCCAGTACCGCCCCTTCTCTAGTAGGTACTTCTATGTATTGTTGCAAAAAACTATCCTGCACACATTTTACAAACTCCAACCCATCCAGCCCATTTACAGAATGTGTTTCCCAGTCTATGTGTGGAAAATTGAAATCTCCCACAATCACTACCTTGTGCTTACTACTAATATCTGCAATCTCCTTACATATTTGCTCTTCCAATTCTCGCTCCCCATTTGGCGGTCTATAATACACCCCTATAAGTGTTGCTACCCCTTTCCCATTTCTTAGTTCCACCCAAATAGCCTCCCTAGACGAGCCCTCTAATCTATCCTGCCAAAGCACTGCTGTAATATCTTCCCTGATAAGCAATGCAACACCTCCACCTCTTGCCCCTCCAATTCTATCACACCTGAAGCAACGAAATCCTGGAATATTTAGTTTCCAATCACAGCCCTCCTGCAACCATGTTTCACTGATCGCCACAACATCATACTTCCAGGTGTCAATCCAGGCTCTAAGTTCATCCACTTTTCTTACAATGCTCCTAGCATTAAAATATACACATTTAAGAAACCCACCCTCTCTTATTCTCTGATTATTTTCTTTTTCTTCTCTTTCCCCTACATTTTGGGTCAGAGTGCTACCATTCTCTGCCCCCTGCTTCACACACTGACTGCTAGCTTTCCCAATTTGAGTCCCTCCCCCCAACCATACTAGTTTAAAGTCTCCCCAGTAGCCTTTGCAAATCTCCCCGCCAGGATATTGGTCCCCCTTGAGTTCAAGTGCAACCCGTCCTTTCTGTACAGGTCGCACCTTCCCCAAAAGAGGTCCCAATGATCCAGAAACTTGAATCCATACCCACTGCACCAGTCCCTCATCCACGCATTTATCCTCCACCTCGCTCCATTCCTACTCTCACTGTCGCGTGGCACAGGCAGTAATCCTGAGATTGTTACCTTTCCAGTCCTTCTCCTTAACTCTCTACCTAACTCCCTAAATTCTTCTTTCAGGACCTCTTCTCTTTTTTTACCTATGTCGTTGGTACCTATATGCACCACAACCTCAGGCTCCTCTCCCTCCCATTTCAGGATTTCTTGGACACGTTCATACACATCCCTGACCCTGGCACCAGGGAGGCAAACTACCATCCGGGACTCCTGTCTGCGTCCACAGAATCGCCTATCCGACCCCCTGACTATAGAGTCCCCTATTACAATTGCCCTCCCCTTCTTTTCCTTACCCTTCTGAGCAACCGGACCGGTCTTTGTGCCAGAGGCCCGGCCGCTGTCGCTGCCCCCAGGTAGGCTGTCTCCCCCACCCTTACTCAAACATGAGTACTTATTTTCAAGGTGTACAGCCACCGGGGTACTCACCAGTCCCTGCCTCTGCCCATTGCCCTTCCTAACTGTGACCCAGTTTTCTGTCTCCCGTGGTCTTGGAGTGACCACCTCCCTGTAACTCCTTTCTATGACCTCCTCGCTCTCCCTGAGCAGACAGAGGTCATCGAGTTGCTGCTCCAGGTTCCTAACGCGGTCCCTTAGGAGCCCCATCTCGACGCACCTGGCGCAGATGTGGACGTCTGGAGAGCACTCAGACTCCATGACCTCCCACATCTGACATCCAGAACAGTAAACTGCCCTGGCCTTCATTCTCCCCCTTATCCAAATACAATAAAGCCTTACAATTACAATACAAATACAATACAAGCCAATCAGCTGCTTCCTCTGATCCTCGTCCACCAATCAGAGGCTTCCACCAGAATCCTTCTCTGGAAGTGAGATGGAACGTTACAGATTTGGGTTCCTCACAGCTGCAGGTAAGTCCTCCTCTCTCCAACGGCTCCCCGGGCCTCTGTAGAAGCAAACCCCGCGCTGTATTTATACTTACAGCTGCAGGTAAGTCCTCCTCTCTCCAACGGCTCCCCGGGCCTCTGTAGAAGCAAGTCCCGCGCTGTATTTATACTTACAGCTGCAGGTAAGTCCTCCTCTCTCCAACGGCTCCCCGGGCCTCTGTAGAAGCAAGTCCCGCGCTGTATTTATACTTACAGCTGCAGGTAAGTCCTCCTCTCTCCAACGGCTCCCCGGGCCTCTGTAGAAGCAAGTCCCCGCGCTGTATTTATACTTACAGCTGCAGGTAAGTCCTCCTCTCTCCAACGGCTCCCCGGGCCTCTGTAGAAGCAAAGTCCCGCGCTGTATTTATACTTACAGCTGCAGGTAAGTCCTCCTCTCTCCAACGGCTCCCCGGGCCTCTGTAGAAGCAAATCCCCGCGCTGTATTTATACTTACAGCTGCAGGTAAGTCCTCCTCTCTCCAACGGCTCCCCGGGCCTCTGTAGAAGCAAACCCCGCGCTGTATTTATACTTACAGCTGCAGGTAAGTCCTCCTCTCTCCAACGGCTCCCCGGGCCTCTGTAGAAGCAAACCCCGCGCTGTATTTATACTTACAGCTGCAGGTAAGTCCTCCTCTCTCCAACGGCTCCCCGGGCCTCTGTAGAAGCAAGTCCCCGCGCTGTATTTATACTTACAGCTGCAGGTAAGTCCTCCTCTCTCCAACGGCTCCCCGGGCCTCTGTAGAAGCAAACCCCGCGCTGTATTTATACTTACAGCTGCAGGTAAGTCCTCCTCTCTCCAACGGCTCCCCTGGCCTCTGTAGAAGCAAGTCCCGCGCTGTATTTATACTTACAGCTGCAGGTAAGTCCTCCTCTCTCCAACGGCTCCCCGGGCCTCTGTAGAAGCAAGTCCCGCGCTGTATTTATACTTACAGCTGCAGGTAAGTCCTCCTCTCTCCAACGGCTCCCCGGGCCTCTGTAGAAGCAAACCCCGCGCTGTATTTATACTTACAGCTGCAGGTAAGTCCTCCTCTCTCCAACGGCTCCCCTGGCCTCTGTAGAAGCAAGTCCCGCGCTGTATTTATACTTACAGCTGCAGGTAAGTCCTCCTCTCTCCAACGGCTCCCCTGGCCTCTGTAGAAGCAAGTCCCGCGCTGTATTTATACTTACAGCTGCAGGTAAGTCCTCCTCTCTCCAACGGCTCCCCGGGCCTCTCTCTACCATTCATGTGTGTATATATTTATATCATGGTATATGGACACATTTATCTGTTTTGTAGTAAATGCCTACTATTTTCTATGTGCTTAAGCAAAGCAAGAATTCCATTGTCCTATACAGGGACACATGACAATAAACTCACTTGAACTTGAACTTGAACTAGATTTAAGGTGATTCTAAAAATGTAGTGCTCTTTTCAGGATATTTATTATCAGTGGTTATCTACCTAATTCCGCCCTACACGCTTTTGTTAGGGTTTTCCTTTGGATACGGAGGATGTTCCGACAAAATTACGCATGCAGGGTCTCCGTTGTATGTTTTTCCCATTTACTATAACTATGGTGACTGAGCGGACCCCACACTTCACTACCATAAAGCGCAATAGGCTGGATTACACTGTCAAATATTTTAAGCCAGATTTTAATTGGAATTTGGATGTTGTAGAATCTTCTTTTTATTGCATACAGAGCTCTTCAAGCTTTCTATTTTAGTGCATTCACTGCCATATTGAAGCTCCCTGATGCTGAAACAGTTAGACCAAGGTAAGTATAGCTCATAGTGTGTTCGATAACAATACCATTGAGAGTAAATTTGTATTTATCAACCTGACATCTGGGTATTTTCTGAAAAATCATGATGTTGGTTTTCTTTAGATTTACTGCCAGGGCCCAATTTTGGCAGTACTCATCAAGTAGGTCCAACTGTTGCTGCAGTCCCTGTTCTGTGGGGGACAGCAAAACCGCCATCCGCTTAAAACAGGGATTTTATCTCTCCGTCCGGAAGACAGAGGCCCGGCGCTGTGCTCTGGTACAACTTTACTGCCAAATCGTTGATATATACGTTAAAAGGTGTTGTGCTCAGATGCAGCCTTGCTGGACGCCTCTTCTCGGGGTGAAGAGATCAGTGCGTTTGTCCCCAATTTTAACGCCACATTTATTATTCAGATACATTGATTTGATAAGGTCATATACCTTTCCTCCTATACCACAGACGAGGAGTTTGTCATAGAGCCCTTCATGCCAAATAGAGTCAAATGCTTGTATAAATACAAGTGTACAGTGCATGGATCTCTCTCTCTCTCTCTCTCTCTCTCTCTCTCTCTCTCTCCCCCTCTCTCTCTCTCTCTCTCTCTCTCTCTTTCTCTCTCTCTCTCTCTCTCTCTCTCTCTCTCTCTCTCTCTCTCTCTCTCTCTCTCTCTCTCTCTCTCTGTCTCTTTGCGTCTGTCTGTCCGTCTCTCTCTCTCACTCTGCCTCTCTGCCTGCTTCCCTGTTTCTCCCTGTTTCAAAATTCTTAAGGGGTTGGACAGGCTAGATGCAGGAAGATTATTCCCGATGTTGGGGAAGTCCAGAACTAGGGGTCACAGTTTAAGGATAAGAGGGAAGTCTTTTAGGACGGAGAAGAGGAAATCATTTTTTACACAGAGAGTGGTGAATCTGTGGAATTATCTGCCACAGAATGTAGTTGAGAAAATGGCGGCGGCGGGAATTTCAAATTAACAACGGTCCCTTACCGCGAATCGGCTTCATCTCCTTCAATTGCCGACTGCGGTTTATTTTCATCCCGGACGAGGTCTTAATCTATCACCTGCCGTGGGACCACTGGAGGGTCACTCCAGTTGAGGTGATCTGTGGTCTTTTTTGGCCGTTTTCGGCCGTTGAACGATCGTCCCCCTGCGGCCTATACAGCTAGCCGCCAGAACCGCTAGAATCCCTGCACGTTGCCCGGAGAGGACGCTGGCGTTGACTGTTCGCCGCTTCTCCGCCCGCTGTCCCCCCCCCGTCTGTTACCTACCTGTTAACTGTTACCTACCTGCCTGTACCTGTGCCTGTGCCTGTGGACCATCGACGCTGGACACCTCCTGTGCCTGTTCCCCATCGATGCTGGATGCTGGGCACCTCCTGTGCCTGTGCACCATCGACGCTGGACACCTCCCTGCTCCAGCTGGATCATCTCTGCACCCGCACCGCTGGACAACCTGGACTACCTCTCTACACCTGCACTGCTGGACAACCTCTCTACACCTGCACTGCTGGACACCTCCCTGCTCCAGCTGGATAATCTCTGCACCCTCATCACTGGACTACTCTGCACCCTCATCACTGGACTACCTCTACACCTGCACCGCTGGACACCTCTTTGCACCCTCACCATCATGCTCAAATACTCAACTGTGCAGATGGCTGGTTTCTGCAACTACCACATCCCATCCTGCATCCAGGTCGTTAAACAGCTTGGACTTCTGCGTCGACCCCGTTACATCCACAGGGGCTCTCGGCGCAGGCGTCTTTGCTTCAACAACGGACATTCCATTCCCTCCGTCTGCTCACTACCACGCTCTGCCCCCCCTCAACTGCGTCACCCCCCATCCCAGCTGACCGCACGCACTGTCAACCGGGACAACCTCAGATCTCTCCAGCCTGCCCCCATCCCTCCACCCTCTCACAATGCCAACTTTGCCCTCCTCAACACCAGGTCGCTCAACAACAAAGCCCTTGCCCTCCATGAACTAATCCTTGACAACACTCTGGACTTCCTTCTGTTCACTGAGACCTGGCAACAACCCAATGTCTTCTTCTCCCTCAATCAAACATCCCCACCTGGATTTAATTACATTTCCAAACCCCGCCCCTCCCGCCTTGGAGGTGGCCTAGCTGTTATTTTTAACCAGAATTTTCGTATCACTGAACTCACCTTCCCCCCAGTAGCATCATTTGAATTCCTCGCCTTCAAAGCCCTTTCCTCCATGACAGTCATCCTCATTTACCGGCCACCTAAACCAAACCCCTCCTTCCTATCTGACTTCACTGAACTCCTCACACTAGCCTCATCCCTCTCCCCGCGTCTGCTGCTACTTGGTGACTTAAATATTCACATGGACTCCCCCACCTGCAAGCTTGCATCTGAATTCGCCTTTTACTGGACAACTTCTCTCTCACTCAGCACGTCACCTTTCCCACCCATGACAAAGGTCACATCCTTGACCTGGTCTGCTCCACAAATCAACCGGTACTCGACCTCCATCCTTGCCTCTTCCCCCTCTCTGATCATAAGCTTATACGGTTCACCATCCCTTCTCCGACACCTCGCCCCCGCTTCCTCCGAGAAATCACCTTCCGTAATCTAAAATCCATTGATTCCCACCATCTCTCTGACCTGCTCTCCACCACTCTCCCCCTGGACTCAACCCATATCTCACCTGATGATCTCACAAACCATCTCAACTCCACCTTGTCTACCTCCCTCAACACTCTGGCCCCCCTCAAAACAAGAACCGTAACTTTCAACACATCTTCACCCTGGTACACACCTGCACTTCGTAAACTGAAACAGACTGGTCGCCAACTCGAACGACTTATAAAGAGATCATCTCTCACAGTCCACCTTGAAGCTTACAAACACCACCTCACTGACTACAAAGATGCTCTCATTGCTGCAAAATCTGCCTACCTCTCCTCCATATTCACCGATCCCTGCCTAAACCACAGAACCCTCTTCTCCACAGTGGGCAACCTCCTCAAGCCTCGAGCCAACACTCTCCCTACCTCTACTCCGGATCTCTGCAACTCATTCCTCCACTTTTTCGCTGATAAAATCAGCACCATCTATCAATCTTTATCCCCTGTACCCGACTCCCCAGCATCTACTCCACCACCTACCAAGGCCCCTCCTTTCAACATCTCCACTGACCTCCTTACCCCTCCTCCACACTGCTTCCTCTCCCAGTTTGACCTGGTCACCCCTATTGAAATCTCCAAACTCATCAGCTCTTCCAAACCCACTACCTGCTCCCTCGACCCTCTCCCCACTCCCCTGTTGAAGTCCTGCCTCCCCGTTCTCTGCCCCTACCTCACTAATCTCTTCAACTCCTCATTGTCCCAAGGAATTGTCCCCTCCGCTTTCAAAACTGCTGCCGTTACACCAATCTTAAAGAAACCTGGTCTTGATCTCTCCTCTCTCATTAACTACCGCCCAATCTCAAACCTCCCCTTTCTTTCAAAAACCCTGGAGCGTATCGTTGCGTCGCAACTTCATTCCCACCTCCTTGCGTATAACCTACTTGAACCCCTCCAATCTGGCTTTCGCCCCCTCCATAGCACAGAAACTGCTCTCCTCAAAGTCCTCAACGACCTCCTCACCTCTGCTGACACTGGTTCCCTCAACATCCTCATCCTCCTCGACCTGAGCGCAGCCTTCGATACAGTGAACCACAACATCCTGCTCACCAGACTCAAAGACCTCGGCATTGAAGGCTCTGCACTCAGCTGGCTCCGTTCCTACCTTTCCAACAGATCCCACTTCATCTCTCTCCACAACCACACCTCTGCTACAGTCGCAGTCACTCAAGGCGTTCCCCAAGGCTCCGTACTCGGCCCCCTCCTCTTCATCATCTACAGCCTCCCCCTTGGTCAGATACTCCGCCACTTCAATCTGGACTTCCACTGTTACGCTGATGACACCAGATTTACCTTGGCACCAAATCCCCCCACAACCCCCCCCCCCCCCTCTCCCATATCAACTCCTGTTTGTCAGCTATAAAAACCTGGATGCAACATAATTTCCTCAAACTCAACAGCGATAAGACAGAATTCCTCCTCATAGGCTCCAAAGCCACACTCAGCAAAATCAATAACCCCACTCTCACCATCGACGGCACCACTGTCTCCCCATCTCCCCTGGCCCGCAACCTTGGCGTGATCTTTGATTCCACCCTCTCCCTTGAGCCTCACATCCGCCATGTCATTAAAACCTCCTTCTTTCATCTCCGCAACATCGCCAAACTCAGACCCTCTCTCACACCGCCCGCTGCTGAAAGACTCATCCATGCCTTCATCTCCTCCCGACTGGACTATTGCAACTCACTTCTCCTTGGCATCAGCTCCACCTACATCAACCGACTCCAACTGGTCCAGAACGCAGCCGCCCGACCCATCACCCACACCAAATCCTGGCATCACATCACTCCAGTCCTCAAACAACTTCACTGGCTTCCCATCTCCCACCGGATCACCTACAAAATCCTGGTCCTCACCTACAAAGCCCTCCACCATCTGCCCCCCCCCCCCCAATATCTCACTGACCTCCTCTCCCCCTACCAACCCTCACGGTCCCTCAGATCCACATCAACCGGTCTCCTCTCCATCCACAAGTCCAACCTCCGCAGTCTTGGGGACAGAGCCTTCTCCAGGGCAGCTCCCAGGCTCTGGAACTCCCTCCCCCAACTGATCCGCAATTCCGTGTCCCTCAACATCTTCCAGTCCCGCCTCAAGACCCATCTCTTCACCTCTGCCTATCCTTAGCCCCACGTCCCAGTCCGTTTTCATCTGTGCATTAATTGCCTCATACTGTGTTTTGTATTGAATTCTGTCTTTACTTTGTGTACTAGTCATGTCTCTACTATTTATTTCATTCCCCTTACATGTTTTTCCTCTACATGCTCAATTTTTGTAAGGTGTCCTTGAGACTCTTGTAAGGCGCCCATAAATAAAATTTATTATTATTATTATTATATTTAAGAGGGAGTTAGATGTGGCCCTTGTGGCTAAAGGGATCAGGGGATATGGAGAGAAGGCAGTGATGGGATACTGAGTTGGATGATCAGCCATGATCATATTGAATGGCGGTGCAGGCTCGAAGGGCCTAATGGCCTCTACTCCTGCACCTATTTTCTATGTTTCTGTGTTTCTATCATTGGCGTCTCCCTACCCTCGGTACAAGAACTGTTCCAGAGCCGCTGCCTGAAAAAAAGCACTGAGCATAGCAAAGGACAGACTTCACCCCCTCCACACACACCTGGATCTCCTGCCATCAGGCAAGAGATACCATAGCATCAAAGCCAGGCCAACCAGACAGATAAACAGCTTCCTGCCACAGGCTGTGAGGCTGCTAAACTGTCACTCCAACTGATTCTGCGGCTTTTGTTGCTCTGACAATTTAATAACTCTGGCACTGGCCACTCAAATCAGCTGCCCTGGACATTTTAAGGACTGTTTTTACTGTATTTTAATGTTGCTGTTTTACCGGCTTTTAATTATTTATACTGTTTCATCGGGGACTGGATAGTTTTTCCTGTTATTATGTGTGAAATGTTTATGTGCGATGCTCCGGTATTCCCTGGGAAACGCCTTCTCATTTTGCACTGTACAATTGTTGCTTTGCAAGATGACAATACAGGTTGATTGAATGATTGTCTGCGAGATGCGTTGCGGACAATCACCGACCAGCTTCCCTTCACTGAAGCAGAAGATGGCTGCAGCCAAATCACCTTTTCTCTGCTGTTTGTACACAGTGCTCGGCAAAGAGACATTTCAGGTAACATTCTTTGCAAACCTTTATTGAAGCTGTATGAAGTCATTTATTTCATGAATTATTTATCTTTAAATCATTTTTAAAATAATTTTAATTCAGCAAAATGGCACCACGTAAAAATACTGATTTCCTCAGGAAAATACTGATTATCAGGTAAGAGAATATTGAAATGCTCGGACAAAACCTGGCACTTCTGAATATATTTACTCTCCCCTAGTCCCATCTACCTGCACTCAGACCATAACGCTCCATTCCTTTCCCGTCCATATACCCATCCAATTTATTTTTAAATTATAAAATCGAACCTGCCTCCACCACTTCCACTGGAAGCTCATTCCACACAGCTACCCCTCTCTGAGTAAAGAAGGTCCCCCTCAGGTTGCGTACAGTTTTGGTCTCCAAATCTGAGGAAGGACATTATTGCCATAGAGGGTGTGCAGAGAAAGTTCACCAGATTGATTCCTGGGATGTCAGGACTGTCTTATGAAGAAAGACTGGATAGACTCGGTTTATACTCTCTAGAATTTAGGAGATTGAGAGGGGATCTTATAGAAACTTACAAAATTCTTAAGGGGTTGGACAGGCTCGATGCAGGAAGATTGTTCCCGATGTTGGGGAAGTCCAGGACAATGGGTCACAGCTTAAGGATAAGGGGGAAATCCTTTAAGACCGAGATGAGAAAGTCTTTTTTCACACAGAGAGTGCTGAGTCTCTGGAACTCTCTGCCACAGAGGGTAGTTGAGGCCAGTTCGTTGGCTATATTTAAGAGGGAGTTAGATGTGGCCCTTGTGGCTAAGGGGATCAGCGGGTATGGAGAGAAGGCAGGTACGGGATACTGAGTTGGATGATCAGCCATGATCATATTGAATGGCGGTGCAGGCTCGAAGGACCGAATGGCCTACTCCTGCACCTAATTTCTATGTTTCTATGTTTCTATGTTACCCCTAAACTTCTGTCCCTTCATTCTCAAATCATGTCCTCTTGTTTGAATCTTCCCTACTCTCAATGGGAAAAGCTTGTCCACGTCAACTCTGTCTATCCATCTCATCATTTTAAAGACCTCTATCAAGTCCCCTCTTAACCTTCTGCGCTCCAAAGAATAAACACCTAACTTGTTCATCCTTTCTCTGTAACTTAGTTGCTGAAACCCAGGCAACACTCCAGTAAATCTCCTCTGCACCTTTATCCTTATCTTTAATAAATTTAACAATTAATTTTAATTCAGCAAAATGGGACCACGTAAAAACACTGATTTCCTCAGCAAAATACTGATTTTTAGGTAATAGAATATTGAAATGCTCGGACAAAACCTGGCACCTCTGAATATATTGTGATATCAGAAAACAACTAAAAACCCCTGAAAATCCAGGATATAAGGCGGATTTTTAAAATCTAAGATTTTTTATTTTAAAATGTTGGCAGGTATGACACATTACACCAACCACGGTCTTGTCAAAGTTTTATAAAGTTGCAACCTGCCTTTTAAAGTTCACATACAAGTTGGCCCAGCAGTAGATTTACTGCCTCACAGCGCCAGAGACCCGGGTACTGTGTGTACAGAGTTTGTACCTTCTCCCCGTGAGTTTTCTCAGAGATCCTCCGTTTCCTCCCACACTCCAAAGTCGGGCAGGTTATTGGGTAAATTGGCTTGGTAGAAGTTTAAATTGTCCCTCGTGTGTGTCTGTTAGTGTTACTGTGCGGGAAACGTCTGTGGGTACAGACTCGCTACAGTTGAGGCCACAGTTCATTGGCCATATTTAAGAGGGAGTTAGATGTCGCCCTTGTGGCTAAAGGGATCAGGGGGTATGGAGAGAAGGCAGGTACAGGATACTGAGTTGGATGATCAGCCATGATCATATTGAATGGCGGCTCGAACGACCGAATGGCCTCTACTCCTGCACCTATTGTCTATGTTTCTATCATTGGCGTCCCCCTACCCTCGGTACAAGAACTGTTCCAGAGCCGCTGCCTGAAAAAAGGACAAACTGCACCCCCTCCACACACATCTGGATCTCCTGCCATAATGCAAGATATACCGTAGCATCAAAGCCCGGACTACCAGACTGCTGAACAGCTTCCTGCCACAGGCTGTGAGGCTGCTAAACTGTCACTCCAACTGATTCTGCGGCTTTTGTTGCTCTGACAATTTAATAACTCTGGCACTGGCCACTCAAATCAGCTGCCCTGGACATTTTAAGGACTGTTTTTACTGTATTTTAATGTTGCTGTTTTACCGGTTTTTAACTATTTATACTATTTCAACAGGGACTGGATTGTTTTTCCTGTTATTATGTGTGAAGTGTTTATGTGCGATGCTCCGGTATTCCCTGGGAAACGTCTTCTCATTTTGTACTGTACAATTGTTGCTTTGCAAGATGACAATACAGGTTGATTGATTGATTGTCTGCGAGATGCGTTGCGGCCAATCACCGACCAGCTTCCCTTTACTGAAGCAGAAGATGGCTGCAGCCAAATCTCCTTTTCTCTGCTGTTTGCACACAGTGCTCGGCAAAGAGACATTTCAGGTAACATTCTTTGCAAACCTTTATTGAAGCTGTATGAAGTCATTTATTTCATGAATTATTTATAACCATGTAACCATATTACAATTACAGCACGGAAACCCTTCTAGTCCGTGCCGAACACTTAATCTCCCCTAGTCCCATCTACCTGCACTCAGACCATAACCCTCCATTCCTTTCCCGTCCATATACCCATCTAATTTATTTTAAATGTTACTTCGCAATCACGTGAGTGAATACGTGCAGAACCCGCCAGGACGCATGCATGTCATATCGCTACACGCATTGCGAAACGACAGGCGGGGTGGAGCGTTCCCCCGCAGCGTTAATTTTGAAACCGAGACCGACAGGTAAGTGAATTACTCTGGGGTCGTTTTTTGTTTCCCGTGCTGTTTTTACAGGGGGAAACTATGGACAGAATAATAGTCCACAAGGGCTGCATCTAAGCTGGCTGGAGAGGACCGCAGAGTTGCGGGCAGCCAGCAGCGGCTGACGGCACCAGCATCACCGTTAGTGGGATCAGCTGTGCCCGACTTGACACCTGCGCCGGCCAGATCAACACCACGGCCGGGCGGGAGGCTATACGGAACGGAGCCGTTGACTCTGACAAGTCGGACTGCAAAGAAATGCCGCGGGGGGCAGCGTTGCTGGGGCCGAATGGAGCAGATGCTCCACTGTGACAGACTCCGGGAGATGGAGGCTAGTCCCCATGGGTATATAATACTCCCATGACAGGACCTTATCCAGGACTGCACAGTGCATCTCCCTCGACAGAGGAGCTTACTGGGAACCAATTCTGGGCTGGCTCTGAGGGGTGTTTGCTGAAGAGACAACCAGCGTGCAGGGGGTGCAAGAACAAGGAAACTTCCAATTTGTATAACTAGAGCAGACTGGACTGAGTATCCAGTATTAACTATCTCTCATTTAAACGACTGCAGGAACATGGCTGTAATGGACACTACTGCCAAATATATGGCACCAGTAAAATTGTGTATCCCTCAAAATTTCCCGTGGTGAACAGTTGCATCTGGAAACACGTTGGAGCGGGAGTCAGAAGCCAGCATATTAAGCTTCAGAAAATCCTAAAATTGTTGACTGCAGGGATCACAGCAGTTAACCGGACATGTCAGAATTCTGCAATACGCATTACGTGATTAATAGTCTCAGCAAGAACACCATCCGCCCAGCTTTAAGCCGTAAGTTGCAGAGCTGTGTAGACCTGGAGGTACTAAACCACCAATATCACTATTTGGGGGCAACCTGTCAAAACAGGTAAAAGAGCTCGATGAGGAGGCTAAAACCTTGGCGCTCATAAAGGCGGCAACAGGTCGGACCTCCTACACGGCAACAGCACCCCTACACACCCACCAGCAGAGCAAGACACACAGAAGCTGGTGAAAGCTCAAAGGCCGGGCAACAGGAAACAAGTATTTTTTAGGCCATGGCCCAGACCGGCCTTCGTGGAAGATGCGCAAACCCCAAATCCAAGCTCCGGCGACTCAACCTCTATGGCGTCTGCACAGGAAGAAATAAAATTTCCACTGGTCACCATGGAGGTAGGTGGGTTTGGTCTCTTCCAAAAAACAGGAAGTGTAAATAATACACAAATTGGTGGTAGATTACACTGTTTTGGGAGGCATGAAGTGCAGTAACTACTGACACTTATACCCTACTTAGTATTCAGGGATATACAATTGAATTTGTGCACAAAAACTATTACCCGGTTCAGCATGTACCGAACCGAACGTTACTGGAAGCGCATGCTGAACTGAAGAGGCTATATGCTAAGGGGGTCATTGAAAAAACCCAACACGACTCTGGAATTCGTGTCAAATATCTTTACAATAAACAAAAAAGATGGTGGTTGCCCCATCATTATAGTTTTGACAAAACTGAATACATTTGTGCAGTATATTCATTTCAAAATGGAAACCTTTGTTACTGCCAAACAATTGATTTCCATAGGCTACTTCATGGCTTGCATCGATTTAAAGATGCTTACTATTCGGTGCCTATGCGGAAGGATCACAGACGTTATTTAAAATTTAACTGGATGGGGTGGCTTTGGCAGTATAGAGCTACCTAAAGGTATAACATCCGCCCCCAGGCTATTTACCAACATTTTGAAACCAGCCCTAATGTTTCTTCGGAAAAAAAACATTTGGTCATGGATTACCTACATGACATATTAATTGTGGGGTAAACTTTGGAATTAGCCAAAATAGCTGTATCAACCACCAAACAATTGTTTGAGAAACTGGGGTTTATCATCCATCCAGTTAAATCTAAGCTAACACATTCCACCACTATGGACTACTTGGGGTTCACCTTTAACTTAGTTCACATGTCTGTAACTTTACCAAAGGACAAGGCAACAGACTTAACTGAGGCCTGCAATAACCTTATTGACATCAGTGAACCATCAATTTGACTGGTAGCAAGGGTAATTGGCAATTTGTGGCTGCTTTTCCAGCAACACAGTTTTGACCTTTGTATTACCAAAACATTTACAAAGGGCAAAGGTACAAACACTCAAAATCAATACTGATCATTTCGATAGGCCAATGAAGCTACCAATCAAAGCAATTACGGAATTACAACGGTGGAGGGAAAACACTCGGCATTGTTCCAGCCCTATCATTTTCAGCAACCATTCAGTCGTGCTACAAACTGATGCTAGTGCTCATGGTTGGGGTGCTACTAATTCCATCTCTAGTTGTGGCGGTAGACGGGATGCACAAGAGGCATCATTACTTCAGATACATGGCATAAACTACTTGGAAACGTAGGGTGCGTTCTATGGTCTAAAATCATACTGTTCAGAACTGCATCACCTGCATGTTAGACTACAGATTGATAACACCACCGTGGTGGCATATATTAACTATATGGGTGAAATCAAATCGATATCATGTGATAATCCGGCTAACAGAATTTGGAAATGGTGTATTCAGAAAAGTATTTGGATATCAGCTAGTTACCTACCAGGTAACCTCAAATTCAGTGGCAAACACCAGGTCACGCAAATTCAATGACAACATCAAATGGATGTTGGACCGCAATGTGTTTGCTGATATTTTAGCACGATATGAAACGCCAGATATCGATCTATTTGCATCTCGGCTTAATCATCTGTTGCTAAACTATGTTTCTTGGGAATCAGACATTGGGCATCAGCGAAGGATGCCTTCTCGCTGTATTGGGGAAAATTGTTTTTTCTATGCATTTCTACCTCATCAGTCGGCGTCTGGTATTTTGGTAGTGTCCGATTGGCCTACTCAACCATGGTTCCCTGTGATTCTTGTTATGGTTTTAGAACCATACATCTCCGTTCCGAAACGACCAGATTTGTTGGTTCATCCCGTAATGGGGGGAAAGCCATCCATGCCATAATAGGACAAATTTGCTGATTTGTAGAATCTTAAGAAACCATTTCTGGACCTGGGACCAACGGACCGAACAATGAACATATCGGGTCTACATCAGGAAGTGGGAGAAACTGTTCAAGTAACAACATAATTGTTGATGTTGGCACATGTAACTGGGTCCTGAACTTTCTATCGCAACGGCAGCAGACAGTCAGTGTGGGCAGTAGGACATCAAAAACCGTAGCCGTGAGCACTGGCTCGCCCCAAGGCTGTGTCCTAAGCCCCCTGCTGTTTAGTCTGCTTACACACGACTGTACTGCTAGACTCAACAACAACTTCATCAACAAGTTCGCT
Organism: Amblyraja radiata; assembly: GCF_010909765.2. Taxonomy (NCBI): domain Eukaryota; kingdom Metazoa; phylum Chordata; class Chondrichthyes; order Rajiformes; family Rajidae; genus Amblyraja; species Amblyraja radiata. The sequence continues at coordinate 13,092 of NW_022630647.1, read as the reverse complement.
GATGACACAACAGTGTTGGGTCTCATCAGTGACAATGATGAGTTGGCGTACAGGATGGAGGTGGAGCTGCTCACAGGATGGTGCAAATCCCACAACCTCATTCTCAACGTGGGAAAAATTAAGGAGATGGTGGTGGACTCCAGGAGGGCGGGAAAACAACACCATACACCTCTGCACATCGATGGAGCTGATGTGGAAAGGGTCAGCAGCGTGGCGTTCCTAGGATTCCAACTGACAGATGACCTGACGTCCACGACCACAGCACTGGTCAAGAGAGCCCAGCAGCGACTACACCCTCTCCGAAGTCTACGTTAAGCAGGTCTCCCAACTGCACACCTACGAACATTTTACAGGGGGACAATCGAGAGCACATTAACCTACGGCATCACTTCCTGGTTCGGGAGCTGCAAGGCGTACGAACGGCACCAACTAGACAGGATTGTGAAGACCACCAGCGGGATTATTGGTGCTCCACTCCCTTTCCTGCTGGACATATACTGGAAGAGATGTATCAGCAGAGCCATCTCCATCATCAAAGACCCCTACCACCCATCGCATCACATATTCTCCATCTGCCATCTGGGAAGAGGTACAGGAGCATTAGCTGCAAAACCAGCAGGATGCTCCTCAGCTTCTTCCCGCAGGCTATAAGACTGATAAACGGACTTTACCCACTGCCAAAGTATCGCACACCAACCACCAACCTGGACACACTGCAGCAGAGCCACTGTCGTGCCGCTGCCGATCGGAACGCCTGTTGATGTTTAGTAGAGAGTAGAGTGTTTCATTTGTTCATGATATATGTATTATTATTTCTATTTATTTTTTACTGCACAATGAATGGACACTGGTGGAGCAACGTTTTTCCGTTTCTTCTGGGTATGTGAGTACTCAGGAAAATGACAATAAAGATATACTTGATACTTGATACTTAATCACTTACTGTGTGACGAACATAACCTCTGTGCTGGAATTCCTGGCTAGCCCCACTATGATGAGGTGCTCAGTTATAGTGCCATAAACTGCGCCAGAAGTGCCCTTACAGCAAATATGTGGCAAAGATCAGAGCATCATTCTGTCGGGACCCACCCCTGGTAACTAAACTTATGAGGGATATTTTAATATTAATCCCCAAGGACAAGGTATTCCCAAATATGGGATGTGAGTATAGTCCTAACATTACTGAGGAATTGGTCACCAGCAACAGCTTTGTCCCTGCATAGACTAACATATAAAATAGTCATGCGATGGCATTGGGCTCAGCACATAGAGTTCAGTCGTTACATAAACTAAGGCTGGATAATATCACCACTTCAACGAGTAAAATAACATTTTACATCCACGAATTAGTTAAACAAAACAGACCGGGAACGTCAGGCCTCTCAATAGAATTCAGTCCATACCCAACTGATGATTGTCTATGCATTATAAGACATTAATTCTTATACATAGAGAACATTAAACAGCTCAGAGGCAATGAGATGGCATTACTGATCAGCCACTAACAGGCCCATAATAGGGTACCGGTACAAACAATTTCCAGACGGCTGAAACAGGTTTTAACGGCTGCTGGGGTGGATACTAACATATTCAAATCTCATACCACTAGGGCTGCAGCTACATCGGCAGCTAAGGAATTGGACGTACCTATGGACCAAATCCTGGGAACAGCAGGATGGTCATAAGAGAAAACTTCTCAACTATATTACAATAAGCCAATGGTTAAACCTGTGACATTTGCAGAATCAATTTTAAGTTCTGTATCATGATTTATCCCATAAGAAAGGAGCTATAATTTTGTTAGTTAATAAGTTAATCATGGGTTTTCAATGTCGGATTCATGTTTGAATACGTTAACACAATCCCTCCCTTAGTCAATAAAGGCAGACGTGAGGCATGGACTCGTTTCCACGGCATAAAATCACAGAGCTTTACATTCTTCACGTAGTCACTCACGTGACTCCGAAGTAACATAGTAAGATTAAACGAGAGCTTACCAGTTTGAAGTTTGATCTTTATTTTATGAGGAGTAACGTTGAGGGATAACGTGCCCTCCGCTCCCACCCTCGATCATAAAGTTCAACTGGTATCCTTTTTCTCTTATCTTACTATGCTCAGGTCATTACTGTTATCTGCGATTTCACACCGCTGCTTTGAAGAAATAACGCATGCGTCCTGGCGGGTTCTTCACGTAATCCCTCAACGTTACTCCTCATAAATTAAAGATCAAACTTCAAACTGGTAAATTCTCGTTTAATCTTACTATTATAAAATTGAACCTGCCTCCACCCCTTCCACTGGAAGCTCATTCCACACAGCTACCACACTCTGAGTAACGAAGTCCCCCCTCAGGTTACCCCTAAACTTCTGTCCCTTAATTCTCAAATCATGTCCTCTTGTTTGAATCCTCCCTACTCTCAATGGGAAAAGTTTATCCACGCCAACTCTGTCAATCCCTCTCATCAATTTAAATACCTCTATCAAGTCCCCCCTTAACCTTCTGCGCTCCAAAGAATAAAGACATAACTTGTTCAACCTTTCTCTGTAACTTAGAGCTATCATGATATACTCAGAGGTGCCAGTTATTTTCCGAGTATTTCAATATTCTAGTACCTGAAAACCAGTATTTTGCTGAGGAAATCAGTATTGTTACGTGGTGCCAGTTTGCTGAATTAAAATTAATTTTTAAATGTATTAAAGATAAGGATAAGCGTACAGAGGAGATTTACTAGAATGTTGCCTGGGTTTGATGTGTTAGCCTTTATTAATCAGAGCATTGAGTGTAGAAGTTGGGATGTAATGTTAAAATTGTACAAGGCATTGGTGAGACCAATTCTGGAGTATGGTGTACAATTTTGGTTGTCTAATTATAGGAAAAGTCAATAAAATAGAGAGAGTACAGAGGAGATTTACTAGAATGTTGCCTGGGTTTCAGCAACTAAGTGACAGAGAAAGGTTGAACAAGTTAGGTCTTTATTCTTTGGAGCGCAGAGGGTTAAGGGGGGGACTTGATAGAGGTCTTTAAAAAGATGAGAGGGATAGACAGAGTTGACGTGGACAAGCTTTTCCCATTGAGGGTAGGGAAGATTCAAACAAGAGGACATGACCTGAGAATTAAGGGACATAAGTTTAGGGGTAACATGAGGGGGGACATCTTTACTCAGAGAGTGGGAGCTGTGTGGAATGGGCTTCCAGAGGAAGTGGTGGAGGCAGGTTCGATTTTATCATTTAAAAATAAATTGGATAGGTATATGGACGGGAAAGGAATGGAGGGTTATGGTCTGAGTGCAGGTAGATGGGACTAGGGGAGAATACGTGTTCGGCACGGACTAGAAGGGCCGAGTTGGCCTGTTTCCGTGCTGTCATTGTTAAATGGTTATATGGTTATACTAGACTAAGTGGGCCCCAAGTTCACACGGGAGGGCTGGTCCCCCAACGAAATGTTCCACCTCCCCACCTATTCCAATATTGGTGGCCAGTGGGGGGGCTTTCTGGAGTGCTGGTATGGGTTATTGAGGTGGCAGCTCAGTACCTCAAGCCTGCTGGCAGCTCACTCATGGCTGGTGGGCTGGCAGTTGACTCCTGACTTTTCCTTGAAATTCCATTTCAAGCAGGGTGCAAGGCCACCAAATTCAAATCCATGTTCCTACCATTTCAAGCACGGTGCAATGCCACCAAATTCAAGTGCAGTTTCTTACCACTATAAGCAGGGTGCAAGGCCGCCAAATCCAAGTGCAGTTTCCAACCACTTCAAGCAGGGTGCAAGGCCACCGAATTCAAGTGCGGTTGCATACCACTTCAAGCTGGATCCAAGGCTACCAAATTCAAGTGCGGTGTCATACCACTTTCAACAGAGTGCAAGGCCACCAAATTCAGTGCAGTTTCATACCACTTCAAGCAGGGTCCAAGGCCACCAAATTCAAATGCAGCTTCATACCATTTCATGCAGGGTGAAACCACCATAAAACCACACAAAACATCCAACTCACTGTTCAGTTGACATTCAGTGTGTTCAGTTGATTCACAGCTCAGACAGAGTCATGACCTAACACTCTCCCATCATGCAGAGGCTGACCCACACCCACACTTCCGGTTGTATAACCCCTCCCCCCGGAAAAGGTGTGGCTTTCGGGGCGTGATTGACAGGATAGAGATTCTCAACATTTTTTAAACACTAATAACACTTCTATTTTTAATTGATGGGAAGAATTCCCTGCACATGCTCAGCGGAGGGGGGACTGAGTAAGATGGCCAAAAATCATAGCTAAATTGGTAGCGTTTTATCTAAAATCGATATACAGTGCAAACAGAAAGTAAGTGCATTTGCAGTACTACCTTTTAACTTCAAGCCAAATACCCAAGCCGCCATTTGCAGAAAGTAGTGCCTTTCAACTTCATGCCACCATTTGCAGTAAGTAGTGTCTTTCAACTTCAAGCCAAAGCACACAAGCCAACATTTGCAGTAAGTAGCGCCTTTCAACTGCAAGCCATATCACCCAAGTCACCATTTGCAGTAAGTAGTGCCTTTCAACCTCATGCCACCATTTGCAGTAAGTAATAATAATAATACATTTTATTTATGGGCGTCTTTCAAGAGTCTCAAGGACACCTTACAAAATTCAACAAAAGTAAAAAAACATATAGTCGGAGTAAAATAAATAATAAAGACATCACCAGTACACAAATTAAAGACAGAATTAAATCCAAAGACAAAGACTCAGAAACACAATGTGAGGAGAGAGTAGCGGCAGCCAAAGCGCGCCAGCGTCCACTCTCCCCTCACGACAGCCATCATGGACACACACACAAATAATAATTACATACACAGAAATCATCCCCCACAATGGTTACCACTGTGGGGGAAGGCACAATGTCCAGTCCCATCCCGAGTTCACCCATAGTCAGGCCTATTGAGGCCTCCACAGTTGCCTCTCTCTTTCTCTCACCGTTTCTCTCTCTACCCCACCCTCTCTCTCCCACTCTCACACACACACACACACACACACACACACACACACACACACACACACACACACACACACACACACACACACACACACACACACACACACACACACACACACACACACACACACACTTTCACTAACACAATCCCACACCCACACACACACACACACACACACACACACACACACACACACACACACACACACACACACACACACACACACACACACACACACACACACACACACACACACACACACACACACACACACAGCACTGCGCACCTGTGGTCGAACTATTTAAAGACAAGTTTGCAGAGACTAAAGGTGGCATATAACGATGCCATGAGAACACTGCTAAGGCAACCTAGATGGTGTAGTGCCAGTAATATGTTTGTGGCTGCAGGAGTCAGTACTTTAGAAACTATCCTAAGACACCACATGTATAAATTCATTTGCAGGATAAATGACTCTAAAAATGTGCTTATTGTGGCCTTGACAAACATAAGGGTTAGCACTACACGCTACGAATCCCAGCTGTGGAGACACTGGTATCGTTGTCTCGTTGTAGGATATTGATCATCTTTTAATCTGGATTTTTAACTTAAGTATTGTGGGTTTTAAAAAATATATAAATTATGATGTTATTATGTGATATACCATGATTTTATATATATTTATGATATTTGATATGCAATGCATTTTTAATGTAATGTTGCCCCTTGTCTGGACCTTGAGTCCGTAATAAAGTTTATTATTATTATTATTATTATTATTATTATTATTATTATTATTATTATTATTATTATTATTATTATTATTATTATTATTATTATTATTATTATTATTATATACACACACACACACACCCACACACACACACACATATATAAGGTAGGGTGGAGGGAGTGATGTGAGGGATTGGGAGGAGGGTGGTAGGTGGAGGGGGGTGGAGGGAGTGATGTGGGGGAGGGGGTGGTGGGTGTGGGGGATAAAGGGGGGGAGTGGGGGGTGAGTGAGGGGTTGGGTGGAGGGGGGATGATGGGGAGGGGTGGGTTGGGGGCGGGTGGAGGGGGGCAGGATGGGGGTGGGTGGAGGGGGGAGGGGTGTGGTTGTGGGTGGAGGGGAGGAGTGGGTTGGTGGGAGGGGTGGGTGGGGGAGGGGGGGAGTTCCGTTAATGCGGGCACGTCGCTAATGGCACGTTGGCCTTCGTAGCAACGGGATCTGGGGGTCCTTGTGCATCAGTCTATGAAAGTAAGCATGCAGGTACAGCAGGCAGTGAAGAAAGCCAATGACATGTTGGCCTTCATAACAAGACGAGTGCAGTCTAGGAGCAAAGAGGTCCTTCTGCAGTTGTACAGGGCCCTGGTGAGACCACACCTGGAGTATTGTGTGCAGTATTGGTCCCCTAATTTGAGGAAGGACATTCTTGCTATTGAGGGAGCCCAGCGTAGGTTCACCAGGTTAATTCACGGGATGACGGGACTGTCATATGCTGAGAAAATGGAGCGGCTGGGCTTGTACACTCTGGAGTTTAGAAGGATGAGAGGGTTTCTCATTGAAACATATATGAGAGTATTAAGGGTTTGGACACGCTAGTGGCAGGAAACATGTTCCTGATGTTGGGGGAGTCCAGAACCAGGGGCCACACACAAACAGTTTAAGAATAAGGGGTCGTCCATTTAGAACGGAGACGAGGAAACACTTTTCCACCCAGGGAGTTGTGAGTCTGTGGAATTCTCTGTCTCAGAGGGTGGAGGCCGGTTCTCTTGAGAGAATTATTTCAAAAGAGAGCTAGATAGGGCTCTTAAAGGTAGCGAGAGAGAGTCAGGGGAGAAGGCAGGAATGGGGTACTGGTTGTGGATGATCAGCCATGATCACAGTGAATGACGATGCTGGCTGGAAGGGCCGAATGGCCTCTACTCCTGCAACTGTTGTCTATTGGATATTGATATGAGGACATCATAGAAACATAGAAAATAGGTGCAGGAGTAGGCCATTCGGCCCTTCGAGCCTGCACCGCCATTCAATATGATCATGGCTGATCATCCAACTCAGTATCCCGTACCTGCCTCCTCTCCATACCCCCTGATCCATTTAGCCACAAGGGACACATCTAACTCCCTCTTAAATATCGCCAATGAATATGTGGCCTCATCTACCTTCTGTGGCAGAGAATTCCTCAGATTCGCCACTCTTTGTGTGTGAAAAAAAAGTTTTTATCATCTCGGTCCTAAAAGATTTCCCCCTTATCCTTAAACTGTGACCCCTTGTTCTGGACTTCCCCAACATCGGGAACAATCTTCCTGCATCTAGCCTGTCCAGCCCCTTAAGAATGTTGTAAGTTTCTATAAGATACCGCCTCAATCTTCTAAATTCTAGCGAGTACAATCTATCAAGTCTATATTCATATGAAAGTCCTGCCATGCCAGGAATCAGTCTGGTGAACCTTCTCTGTACTCCCACTATGGCAAGAATGTCTACCCTCACATTAGGAGATCAAAACTGTATGCAATACTCCAGGTGTGGTCTCACAAAGGCCCCGTACAACTGCAGTAGAACCTCCCTGTTCCTATACTCAACTACTCTTGTTATGAAGACCAACAGGCCAAAACTGCATACAATACTTCGGGTGTGGTCTCATCAGGGCAATGTACAACTGCAGAATGACCTATTTGCTCCTGTACTCAACTCCTCTTGTTATGAAGGCCAACAGGCCAAAACTGCACGCAATACTCCAGGTGTGGTCTCACCAGGGCCCTGTACAACTGCAGCAGGACCTCTTTGCTCCTATCGACTGAATACCCTGGGCACTATAACACACATGCCCTGTTCTGCCAGGTTAAATCTATCTTAAATGTTTACACAGTTACACATCTTGTTGCTCTCTTTGTACGACTCTTGGTAAATCAAATTCCGTGCAAGTTGTACACTTAGCTCATAAATTAACTGCAATTTCATTTGCACACTAGCCCTGTGTTTGGTTTAGAGATACAGCGCGGAAACAGGAGGCCACAGTCGGCCATCTTGAACCAGGCCCCAAACTCTCGCCCTCCTCTCCCTGCTTTAACTATTCCCTTTTTGTTTCAGAGATACAGCGCGGAAACAGGCCCTTCCCCACCGAGTCCGTGCTAGCCCGACCAGCGATCCCCGTTCTCACACGAGAAACATAGACAATAGTGTAGATCAGTGCATGCTCCTTTAACATAGTGACCTCACCACTACTAACCACGCCCCATTGTCTCCTGTATAATTGTAGCTTCCCCGCCTCTAGCTCTCTCTCTAGTCCCAGTGATGACCACGGACAGCTAGGGCATAATGTGTGTAGTGAATGAATAAAGATACTTGGTAAGAGACTTTGTGTGTTGGATCAATCCCTTTTACATGGTGTCAGCGCGGAAGACTTGCGTCTCCTGTTTATCGGTTTTATTTTATTATTTGTTTCTCCCAGTTGTTTCCCCACCTTTACATTTACTATGGCTAACTCGTGCCGTCGTCCTGACAAGCTCATTTTTGACGCGGACATCGTCCACCGCTGGACTGTCTTCCAGCGCGACTATGAACATTACATCGCTATTGCTCATCCTGGTGTATCTCCTGCGGTACAGGCTCACCTACTCCTCAACCTGGCTGGTCCGGAGGCTATGGAACATTATGCGGCGTTCGATTTCGACCCTCCGGAAGACCGCCATGACCCGGTATGTCTCATGGCCAAATTTAATGCCCTATGTGACATTCCCACAAATAACATAATTGAGCGCTTTAAGTTTTTCTCAAGACGTCAGGTTCCCGGTGAGCACATTGACGCTTACATTGCCTCTATGCGTCATTTGGCTCGGAGGTGCCGCCTCGAAGCTATTACAACTGACGAATTGATCAGGGACGTCCTGGTATACGGTCTCCTAAACTCAAAGCTGCGCGAAGATCTACTAATGAAACCCGACCTCACGCTAAAGGATGCCATGCATTCTGCTCGTATGGCCTCTGCTGTCGGCTCCGTTTCCCACCCACAGTCCCAGGACATCAACTTCACCGGTACCGTTGGCCGCCGGCGGATCAATAGCCCGCCTCGCCCGTTCTCCCCCGCTTCTCCCGCTAAGGTCACCCCTCGTCGTTGCCCAAATTGTAATTTCTCCTCGCACCAGAACAACGTTTGCCCGGCGCTGGGTAAGACTTGCAACTCTTGCGGGAAACTTAACCATTTTTCGTCAGCCTGCCGTTCTCGTGGGAAACCGATCCCTGCTCCTAGAAGGAGTCTAAACATTCTTGCGGACACTGATAGCGCGCCTGGTTCCCAGTACCAACCCGAACTCCCTGATTCAGATACGATTTCCTCCCATGGTGATCCGACTGTGTTTTCGCTCCTGGGTGCACCTGGCCCGATAACGGATCCCTCAATACATGTTACTGTGAATGGACACTCCTTCTCGGCCAAGGTCGATACTGGTGCGTTTGCAAACATTATGTCTGTTCGCCTCTTGAAACAGATAAGCTTGGGCGAGAGAGTGCTTCCCGATAGCTCCCGCCTTCATGCCTATGGGGGAGGTGTTCTGGTCGCAGTGGGGAAGGCCACTGTTATCTGCACTGTTCTCAAGACCTCTCGGCCCCTCACTTTTTTCCTGCTGGACTCTGATAACGTCACCCTGCTGGGCGCCCGTGCATGCCAGGACTTGGGTTTGGTCTCTTTTCACCGCGATGTCCACCTGGTGCAGGCCCCCATGGACCCCCTGATAGAGTATCCTGACCGTTTCGATGACATTCTGGGCAAACTGCCCTGTGCCTATAAAATCGTTGTTGACCCGGGGGTCGACCCGGTCGTTAGACCGGCCCACCGTGTGTCTTTTGCCATGAAGGGCCGCGTGGAGTCCACACTTCGTGATATGGTTTCCACTGGCATTCTCAGAGAGGTGAGCGCACCCACCCTGTGGGTCTCCACCATGGTCGTTGCTGCCAAGAAAGACGCCAGCGAGATCAGGATCTGCATCAACCCGAAGGACCTGAACCTTGCTATCCAACGCCCGCACTACCCCATGCGGACGGTGGAGGACGTCGCTGCACAGGTTGGTCCTGCCACTGTCTTCTCGGTCTTAGATGCCAAGAGCTCCTTTTGGCAGATCCCTCTGGATGAACGTTCGTCTTATTTAACCACCTTCAGCACACCTTTCGGCAGGTTTCGTTTTCTTCGCATGCCCTTCGGGATCAACTCAGCAAGTGAGGTTTTCCAGCGGACCATGGAACAGCTGTTTGCCGGGTTGCCATGTGCTATTATTGTCGATGACATTCTGGTATACGGGAAGGACGTCGCTGAGCACGACCTGCACCTACGCCAAGTCCTGGACCGGGCCCGTGAGATTAATCTCAAGCTCAACCCGAAGAAGTGTCGGTTCCGCGTTCAGGAGGTCACGTACGTGGGCCACGTTTTCACGGCCAGGGGACTAAAGCCAGACCCCCAGAAGACTGCTGCGGTCACCGAAATGCCTGCTCCCACCGACGTGCCCGGCCTGCAGCGATTTCTGGGCATGGTCAACTACCTGGGTAAGTTCATACCCGACCTCAGCGAACTGAGTGCCCCTCTGAGGGAGCTAATCAAAAAGGACAATGCCTGGGTCTGGCTACCGCATCACCAGTCGGCATTCGTAGCCCTGAAGTCCAGGCTCGCTCGCACCCCGACTTTAACGTATTTTGACCTGAACAGACCTATCGTCCTCACCTGCGATGCTTCTCGGTTCGGACTCGGTGCTGCATGCCTGCAGCTCGAGGACGATCGGCAGCTGCCTGTTTCCTATGCCTCTCGCACCATGACCCCTGCTGAGCAGCGCTACGCTCAGATCGAGAAGGAGCTCCTTGCAGTGGTTTTCGCATGCTCCAAATTCAAAGACTACATTATGGGCAACACTTTCACCATTGAAACGGACCACCAGCCGCTGGTTTCTATCTTGAACAAGCCTATCCATGCGGCCTCCTCGCGGTTGCAGCGAATGATGCTGCAGCTCCAACGATTCACATTCAACATTGTGTACCGCAAGGGCAAGGAAATGTTCGTGGCCGACACATTGTCCCGTGCGCCGCTCCCTTCCGTTGCCCGTCATCCATACGAATCGTCTGACCTGATGGTACTGAACGTTAACATTGTTCCCTCTTGGCAGATGCAGTCCCTGGTCGAACACATTGCCGCTGATCCTGCCCTACAACAGCTTGCGGGCGTCATCCGCCGTGGCTGGCCTGACCGACGCTCTTCTCTACCGGCCGGTGCCGTGCCCTACTTCCTGGTTCGGGACGAATTGGAGCTGCACAGCGGCGTGGTGGTGAAGGGCCACAAGGTCGTGGTGCCGGACGCTCTGCGTGACCACTACTACCAAACCGCACACAGCGGTCACCCCGGGGTGGAGGCCACTTTGTCCCGGGCCCAGGCTCAGTTTTTCTGGCCTGGCATGATTCCGGAGATTCGTGACAGGGTCTCCGCCTGTGCTGCCTGCAACAGCCTACTGCCTCATCAACAACGCCAACCTCTCATGCAGCAGCCGGCTCCAGAGCTGCCGTGGATGGCTGTCGCCACTGACATTTTCGAATGGCGTGGCAAACACTTCCTGGTCCTGGTGGACTCCTACTCCAGCTGGTTCGAGGTGGACCAGCTGCCCTCCCTCACGTCTGTTGCCGTCATCGGGAAGCTTCGCCGCCACTTTTCTACCTTTGGTTCCCCGGTGACTCTCCAATCCGACAATGGCGGACAGTTTTCCAGCGCAGAGTTCGCCGCTTTCGCCGCCCTATGGAACTTTCGCCACATCACCAGCAGCCCCGAATACCCGCAGAGCAACGGCCTTGCGGAGCGCGCTGTCCGCAGTGCCAAGGAGCTGCTGGAACATTGCCGTCTGTCCCATTCGGACTTCTATCTTGCCCTCCTCAACCTCCGCAACATTTCCCGGGACCCCGCACTTGGTTCGCCTGCCCAGCGCCTCATGTCCCGCACCACTAGACCCCCTCTCCCGGTTTCTCAGCAATCTCTAACGCCCGCTGTCCTAAGCCCTGCCGCTGTCAAGGATCGCATCATCGAGAAACAGGTCATCCAAAAGCGCTCCTTTGATAAATCTTCCCGACTACTTCCCCGTCTGTTCCCGGGCCAGGTTGTTCGGATGATGTCCACCTCCGGTCATCACCGGCTGGCCGTTGTCTTTGGCAATGCCGACTCTCACCGGTCCTACCTGGTTAATTACGAGGGCACCGTGTACCGTCGGACACGCCAGCACCTGCTGCTAGTCAACGAACCTGCTCCGCCTCCCGCGGACCCGTTTTCGCCGCCTGTTCATTCCCCGCCACCTGTCCAGCCCCCGCCGCCAGTCCATTCACCGCCGCCTTCGACTACTCCTGCCCCTGTCACTCCTCGCATGCCACGGACCCTTCCCTCTCAGCTCATGGTGCCCAGCCCGCACGGTCCCCCTTCTCCTCCTTCACCTGCTGTGGATCCCGTTCCGTCGCCTTGCTCTCCTCCTCCACCTGGGCTTTCATCTCCCGGTTCCCCTATCTCTGTCCCTGCACCCGTTCCTGTTGCTCCTGCGGTGGAAGGGGAAGGCGGGTTGCGCACCCGCTCTGGGCGTTTGGTCAAGCCGCCTGTCCGGTACGGAGTGGGCGAGTAGTCTGCTTCATTATGTTTTCCAACTGTTCCTGGTTTGCCTCTAGCGTATGAGCCGTGGTCGCTTTGTTTCCAAGAGAAAGGATGTAGATCAGTGCATGCTCCTTTAACATAGTGACCTCACCACTACTAACCACGCCCCATTGTCTCCTGTATAATTGTAGCTTCCCCGCCTCTAGCTCTCTCTCTAGTCCCAGTGATGACCACGGACAGCTAGGGCATAATGTGTGTAGTGAATGAATAAAGATTCTTGGTAAGAGACTTTGAGTGTTGGATCAAGTCCTTTTACAAATAGGTGCAGGAGTAGAGGTCATTCGGCCCTTTGAGCCTGCACCATTCGCCATTCAATATGATCATGGCTGACCATCCAACTCAGTATCCCATCCCTGCCTTCTCTCCATACCCCGTGATCCCTTTAGCCAAAAGGGCCACATCAAACTCCCTCTTAAATATAGGCAATGAACTGTGGCCTCAACTACCTTCTGTGGCAGAGAATTC